>NC_063189.1:24715744-24793244 GCF_017589495.1 Alosa alosa | reverse complement strand
TCAGGGGTGAAGATATAATTCGTCTCTGTGTCTTCAAAAGTTAAAATCGATCTTATCTTCTTATCGAAATATTTTGAAGGTGATAAAAAGCATGATTGTGCAAGCTTTGTGGTGTGCTGCTCAAAACTTAGATTACGGTCATACCAGACGGCAAAATTCTTTGTGACCAGCAATGCAAACCTGTATGAAACCTGCAGGTGCCATAATTTGTTTCGTCTTATGCTGGGACCCAATGACAAATTGTAAATTGCTGCCATTGGATCTCTTCACCCACCTGATCTCACTCCACCGGTGGGTCATGGTGGCGGATGCTGGTTGGCTCCAGACATTGTTGGCTGCGTTAGCCTGGGGAGCAGCGGGGTGTTTCTGAGATTGCAGTGGCACAACCCACACCACCAGGTTGCAGGATTACTTACGGTTGCATCATCAGCACATAAGCATCAGCATCAGAAGTGCACTCACAACACACAGCCCAAACTCTGCCCCCCATCTGTCTGTGGCCATGGGGGTGTGTGAGTGTGTGTGTGTGTGTTTTGATTGGCCTGTGTGCGCACAGTGAGGGACAGGCACTGGGGGAGTTATTGATGTTTACCACATGTGTGCTGGCACAGATTGACACACACACACACACACACACACACACACACACCAACAACAGCAGTAGCAGCATATTCGGTTGTACGCACCCTAAGGTGGTGGGAGCAGATGTTGACACAGTCGGGAAAACTGTTCAGCTGGGGTCCCTCTTTTACCCCCCTTCTCCCTGTCACTCTCTATCCACCTCTCCTTGCCTCTCTTTCTCTCTCTCTCTCTCTCTCTCTCTCTCTCTCTCTCTCTCTCTCTCTCTCTCTCTCTCACTCCTGAGTGGCAGACAGACTGATGGATGTGTAATAGCCTTCAGGTGGGTCCACCTGAGAATCACTCAAATATCAATGTCATGTTGGCTTTTATTTAATGAAAAACAGTCACTTGGGTGTGTCTCTTGGATTTACATACGTACTGGAGGGGTTGGAACCTGGTGTGCTAAGTGTATGTGTAACACTGACAGTCTGTGGCACATTTGTACAAACAAGCCAATTAGTCGCCATCACTGGAGGACACACGAGTATGATGTCTGTGAAGTAGTAATTTCCAATATCGGAGGACCAGCAAGTCTACAAGGCACCTAATTAGCTTGTTTGTGAAAATGTGACCAGAAGTGAGCACAACAGATGCCATTTTCAATGGTAGTTGTCAACTAAGAATATGTTTGGCTAGCCTAGCAATGGCCATTGAAATGGTCAGTAATGGTAGGCTACTTCCTCTCTCTCTCTCTCCAGGCCTATATAATGCCCCCATGATCTTCACTCTCTTTATATCCCTTATATTGGTATATTGTATAATAGTCCCTGTAGTATCTTATGTAAGGGATAACGGCCGCCGAGGTGTCCTGTTATACGAAATTAATGGACGAGGGCGAGGGGCAAAGAAGAGTTGCCTCCGCCCGAGTCCATTAATTCCGTATAACTGTACACACCTCGAAGGCCGTTATCCCGCTTATCACCCGGTTGCCACTGTAAAGCAAAGGAAACACGCGGTTCCGTTTAAAAAGAAGCTCACTAGTTCAGCTTGTTGTACAACTTTCGTTGGCCCAATAACAGCGATAGCATGGACAGTTAGCTTGTTTACAGTTGATTCCATTGTTGCGAAGCCTGCAACCGTCGTCCTACCATGGTTGTTATAGTTACCATTCATAAGCATTGATATGGAACGGTGTCCTGTTATTCAGAATTAATAGCCACCCCACCAGCCAATCAGAAAAGAGTATTTCTTCTCTCCGTGTGATAATACAGAGTAACTTCACCTGTGATAATATTATGCACTTGGCCCCCAAACCAACCCTACACCCCTAGTTTATCTTGTGACTAAATGATCAAGCATTAATAAGAGCACCCAGGACAAGTTCTGTTAAGAACACTTAAGATAAGAACATGAATCAAGATGACTGATTGCCCTGTAAGTACACTCATACTGTTGTCCATGGGTACAGCATTCAAATATACAATGTCAGGCTGAGCCTTCTGGGTAATGTCTGGACACACACAGTGTGTGTGTGTGTGTGTGTGTATGTGTATGTGTAAGGGAGAGATACTGAGAGAGAGGATGGAGAGATGGAGGGAGAGGGAGAGAGTCGATATGAGGTGTATCGAGCAGCAGCGCTGATCTGGGTTTGGTGATTCAGCATTATGGGAGGAGATGTCTAAGCGTTCTCCAGGTCAGCTCAAAGAGACGGGGATTTAGAGAGTTGTGTGTTTTTTTTTTCCTTTGCTGGAAGATTCTCTAGAACTTGGAACAAAAGTGATGATTAAGAGTGCTGAAGGTGCAGTAGGCTGCTGCGTCTGCCTTATCTCTCTGACTCACTCTCTCACACACACACACACACACACACACACACACACACACACACTCACGCACGTGCGTAATATGCGCACACACACACACACACACACACACACACTCACTCACTACTGATAGACACAAACATACACATTCACTCTCTTACTAACTTATACATTTATATACACATAACACTCACTTACACACACACACACACACACATTAGCTCACTCACTCACTCACTCATGCATGTTTAAGGATAACATTCATATTCCTCTCTTTTTAAGGCTCAAACACACACACACACACACACACACACACACACACACACAAACACAGACAGAAGACTCACTATCTCTCTTCCTACATATTATGAAGAGAGATAAACTGGGTAATGGCAGATCAGCTCTCACTCGCACACTCTTTCTTTCTCTGTCCCGGTGACTCGTACCTCGATGAACTGTAAAAGTCCATTAGCTGTGCGTAATAATCATCCCATTCTCTCCTCTCCTCTCCTCTCCTCTCATCTCGCTGGCTCTCAAGAGGTGACTGGGCTGCTATTTAGCCCATTGTCTTGTGACAACATGACACGGTCAAGAACCCTCCATTTACTGAGTGACTGGAGTACACACACCCATGCACACATACTCACACACACACACACACACACACACATCTCAGTTTGTATATGGTAGTTATGGTGACTAAGCATTTAAGTGCCCCGAGCATTACGAAAGTGTGTATGAGTAAGATGTTTTTTGGTGTCTTTGTGTTTATAGTCTGCGTCTGTTTGTGTATATGTACAAGAGCTTGTTTTGTGTTTGTGTGTGTGTGTGTGTGTGTTTTTGTGTGTGTTTTGTGTGTGTGTGTGTGTGTGTGTTTGTGTGTGTGTGTGCGTGTGCGCGTGTGCGTGCGTGGCGCTGCTTTAAAGCAACACAATGTAGTTATTTTACCTTACACAAAAGGCTTCAAACTCATTTAGATGCTAAACTGACTTCCAATACAGAGAATAGAGTATTTGACAACGCCGATGCATACCCAGAACACATGGTTGTGCTCTATGCAACACTGTTGTCGGGGGTAGGAGCATGACCCTGTTCTGTGGGTGGTGGATGAATAGTGTACCCCCCGTAGCGCTAAATGGGTGCCCAGGTCATTGAAAGCTGATGAAAAGGGGAGTTCCTATTGTGTTCCTTTAAAAGTGTATTGAGGCAAGAGTGACTGTCCACAGGAAGGGCTCAGTGCTTGTGCTTGTGTAACACTCTGAGCACTAATTAAATGTGTCTAAAGAATGCAAAAAAGCAGTCATCGCTCAGGCTGTTAGCACTGAATTATGGATCGACAGCTGAGATGGGCAGGGATGAGCACATTTCGATCCCCCTTTCTCTCACTCTCTCTCACTCTCTCTCTTTCTTTCTTTCTCTCTCTCTCTCTCTCTCTCTCTCTTTCTTTCTTTCTCTATCTCTTTCTCTTTCTCTCTGTCTCTCTCTTTCTCTACATCACTCATTCTAATCCACTGTCTGTCTTTCGCTCTCTGTGTTTCTCACCCACTCCCAACATTTGTTTCATTCATCCTCATACAAACAAGCTGATCGATTTGGCCTGGCCTGCACTCTCAAACCTCCAGAAGCAGTAAGCCCAGAGAGAACAACAAAGCCCAAAGGCTTGGACTTGTTTAGGATCTAGAGATCTCCATGAGATCTTCATGGTATGGTGACCGTCAAAACTGTCACAGGTGTAGCTTAAAGTTGGGATTTAAAGTTATAAACAGGATACAAAATTTTGTCTTCACATTGCATCCATTCAGTTGCATTTAATACCTCCTATTAAACAAATGAACACAGTATGATGGATCATGGATTTTCTTACCATGGAATACCATGATGTCGGTATACCACTGCTGGGGCCTGGAATGGGTTCCTACTGTATTTCAAGTGTTCCTGTGGAGTCAGAGTGTTCCGAGGCTGGAGAGTCCCTGTTGGGACGGAAGGTACATGTTTTGAGTGTTCCCGTTAGGCTGCAGAGTTCCTTTTGAAGTGCCCTTGAGCAAGACACTGAGTGCTGTAACTGCTTCCAACAGCAGAAAAAAGTGCCAGCCGGCCATAACACTCGGCAAGTAGACGTGCGGCATGCATTGTAAAAGCACCGTTAGTGCCGTCAGCTTTAGAAATGCACCCCATTCACTCAAAATAGTTCCTTCAGGTTCAATAAAAAAAAAAATAGCCTGAGTCACTCCTACAGTAAGTTTATCTCTCCCTATCATTCAAAAGATTGTCAGTGTAATAGAGTGTGTGTGTGTGTGTGGTGTGCGTGTGTTAGCACTTTTGTGAATACAGTGACTGTCACTGTGTGAGATGACTGTGTGTTTGTTAATGACAAATGAAGCTATGTTGGCGTGTCTGCGTCATTCCGCCTCCCTACCTACCTAGGAGAAGTCAGTGGGGTTTTGTTTTCCATCTTAATGTGATGTTCGTCTCATGCGTTTAGAGCGTACCAACCATTCAGCTCTGCTCATAAAGCTGCTCTTAATGATTTATGTCTCCTGCTCACCACCTCATCGGAATACCAGCTATGAATCATTCAGGCCCTGCCTGTCCTGGAAAAGGTGATATTAAAGAGAAAGAGAAAAAAGAGTGTGAGAGAGAGAGAGAGTGAAAGATAGGGGCCCAGGTCAAGTCATTTGGTATGGGCCGTTTCTGCTGAGAAGTGCTGAGTGTGTGGGAAGGAGGGAATCATGGGAAATTTGGAGCCAAGTTCAGACGCAGGTGTCCCTGATAGCAAATACAGCAGTGTCACCATGTCCTTCACACGCACACGCACACACACACATACCTAGCACAAATGCACATAAACACATACAATATAAACAAGCATGCACACCTGCAGCACCTGCAGCCTTTCACACCTGTAACACACACACACACACACACACACACACACACACACACACACACACATATGCCTGGAGATGAGGGTGGAATCAGCAGCCCAGGACTATTGTTCTGACCTGTATTCAGACGGTTTGCAGCCCTGAGAGGCTTAACCCCTCAATCCACCCCCTCGCTGGATTTAAGAGATGAGCAGATTTCAATCTGCAGAGTCCGCTCCACGCTTCACGCAAACAGCCCTGTATTGCCCGTAATATGGAGGGATTTTCTCTCATCTTTTTTAAATCTCATTTTTTCTCTCTTCCTTTTGGCCATGCCGATAGTAACCTAAAATTACATGCTGCGCCCCCCCACACACACACACACACACATCCAGACACCCATACATCTGTCCTGATCTCTCACACACACACACTAGCTCTGGACAGCTTGTCCTGTCTGAGAGAATATTGTAGTTAAAGTCATTCTTGATCCCATTGAGCCCTGCTCTCGTGTGACTCCCCGCCCAGATGGGAGGTGATAGGTGATCCCGCTCAGCTGCACAGGGTTCTCCTCCATCCTCGCCCTCGAGGAGACAAAGAGTTCATCCTGTCCTCAGAGAAAGTGCACTTCCTCATCACATACAGTACAAACCACTGCACAAAGTACAGTTCCTCATCACATACTGTACAGTACAAACCACTGCACAAAGAACAGTTCCTCATCACATACAAACCACTGCACAAAGCATCCACGGAAGACTAGAGCTCAGGGATGAGACTGTGGTCAGATTTGCATGCAATCTGTCTTTTCCAACCTTCATGCCCAATTGGATTAATGTGCACTGTTTGGCATGCTTCTGTCATGGCTGCATACACTGCAGCATCGTCTGGCCCACTGTGGAGGCTATCAAAAGGAAAAGAGGTGGAATGTCTGCACACTTGCTCCCATCAGGAACTTTTAATGACTCACCCGTGTGTAACGTTTCGAGCTTACGCTCATCATCAGACTTTTTGTCCAGCACCTGCCTTGGATGTGCGCACCAACAAACTACTTTTCACACTGTGGAGGCTTTACAGGCTGTGGTGCTGTTGAGCTCTGAATTCTCTTGTGAGACCAAACTCAAACTTTTCATGACATGATAAAGTTGCTATGTGCTCTAGTGGTTCTGGAGCGGCTGGTGTTGGTTTACCTGTGCTCTGTGCTTCTGATATCCATGAGCGCTCGGCTCGCTGGAGATCACCACCTGTCTGTGGTATGGGTGGATCTATATTCAAGAGTCCTCAACCCCACCCCCACGCTGAGTCTCCAATCTATATCCATATGTGCACGCACACACACACACACACACACACACACACATACACACACACACACACACACACATACACACACACACACACACACACACACACATACACATACACATACACATACACATACACATACACATACACATACACACATGCATGCATGTATACATATCACGCACAGAGAAAAGTCCACTCAAAGTAGTTCTACACACACACACACACACACACACACACACACACACACATACACACATGCATGCATGTATACATATCACGCACAGAGAAAAGTCCACTCAAAGTAGTTCTACACACACACACACACACACACACACAGACACACAGACACACACACACACACATACACATACACATACACACACACTCAGTTACAGTACCAGGGCTATCTCCTAATCAAAATATTGCTGACAGCACAGAGATGTCCCTGACATGATGGTGACAGGGCGGCCTTGCAAAGCATGCTGGGGGATTAAGTGCATGCAGAGCTGTCCGAGCCTGACAGTGCAACCAAGGTCACCGTGCACACAGGGAAAAAAATAAATAGAGCGAGAGAGAGAGAGTGTGTGTGTGTGTGGGGGGGGAGCTTTGACAGGAATACGTATTCAACGGGCAGAAGGACAAGGTAGCTGGCTGTGGGCTCAATCGATTATGTGGCGAAGAGAGCAGGTACAGCATCAGAATTTCAATGACCACACTGAGGCATACTAGCCTTCCTACTGAGACCATGGTATTCACACACACATACTCAAACACCTACATACATACACACACACACACACACACACACACACACACACACACACATGCGCGCTTTCTGTACACACAAACTCCAATCTTCTTTGTGTTTGTGGCTGCTATCAGTGGGCATTACTGCTGGTGCTGGGCACTGGAGCTTGGGATTGTGGGTAAGCCTGAGAGTGTAATGGGAGATGACGGCGCAGAGAGATCCCAATTGAACTCCGCCGGCCCCTGCAATCGTCCCTGTCTCAGCCAATCACCATGCAGTCACAAAGGGGACAGCCACTGCTTCCATAGATGCGGAGAGTTGACTCTTTGTGTGTGTGTTGTGTGGGGGGACTTGAGGCACTACTGGGTGTGTGTTAATGCATGATGTATACGTATGATTATGTGAGTTTGGGTTGATATTCAAACACTTGAGACACATTTACTTGAGTCACATGGGATTTCATATTTGTGGGAGTGTGTTAGTTTGTGTCAAACACACTTACGTAGTAGTGACATATTCTGACATGGTGTGCGTGCGTGCATGCGTGCGTGTGTGCGTGCGTTCATGCGTACATTCGTGCGTGTGTCTGCGTGTACATACACCTGCACTGCTGTAGAAAGGGGAGAGCAATGTCCGCGGTGAGCAGTGCAGTGCAGCAGGGTCTGCTTCTGAATGGACAGACACACTCCTCTCCCCTCAAGCCTCTCCAGGACAGAGAAGAGTGCAGGGGAGCAGCTCTGTGACCAGACTCCTAACACATAGAGAGGAGGAGGAGGGGGAGGAGGGAGAGATGGAGGGAGAGAGAAGCCAAGAGGGAGAGAAAGAGGGTAGGATAGAGGGAGGGAGAGGGAAAGAAGAAAAGAAGGAGAAAGGAGAGATGGATGGGTGGGCAGATAGGAGAGATAAAGGATACAATACACAGTGATTTTGCCAATAGAGAGAGAGAGAGAGAGAGAGAGAGAGAGAGAGAGAGAGAGAGAGAGAGAGAGAGAGAACACAAATAGAAAGAGTAGAAAAGAGAATAAGTAGAAGTGGGAAGTGTAGTGAGAAAACAAAAGAGAGAGAGAGATGGTGTGGTAGGGTTTGGCGAAGCTCTGTCTGCTGGTGCCGGGGCAGGGGAGTGCAACTGACTGGATCCGGCATGATGGATGGTGTGGACCCACCCCCTTTACTCACACACACACACACACACACACACACACACACACACACACACACACACACACACACACACACACACACACACACACACACACACACACACACACACACGCACACACGCAAAAGGAAGAAAGAGGGAGCAGAAAAAGGAGAGAGAGTCCTGACAGAATCAGGTCGGTGGAGGGAGTGGAGCACGCCAAGTGGGTTAGGAGAGGAAGGGGGGAGAGAGAAAGAGAGAGGGAGAGGGGGAAGAGAGAGGGAGAGAGAAAGAGAGAGAGGTTAAGAGGGAACCAGTGGTCACCACAGAGCTAGCAATCACACAACGCTACCCCAGAGGAAGACGGAGACAGGTGTGAAATGAGGAAAGATGGAGAGAGTGAGAGAAATGGAAAGAGAAATGGAGAGTGAGGGAGAGTGAGAGAGAGAAAGACGAGAGAGAAAGGAGGGAGCAGGTGAGAAGGAAGGATTGTCGTCCTCTGAAACATGCAGAGTTTTTCCAGAGTTCCCTGTTGGTGTGCTCACTGTGCTCTCATGCCAATCTAAATCATCTCTCCTTCTCTCACACCTCCACTTTTATTTCTCCTTCCCTTCATCTCTTCATCCCTTTCTTTGGCTTCCCTTCATCCCTTCATCCTTGTCTCTCATCTATCTATCTATCTATCTATCTATCTATCTATCTATCTATCTAAATCCACTATCAGTCCAACACACATACTGTATTACAGCACATGGTCTTTATAGTGTCAGCTTCATTGGGAAAAGTGGCAAAATAACCTGAACCTTGTTTATTAAATTATTTTTTGCAAGAGAACAGTGTGCAGTAGTCTCCAAGTACCTTGAAAAGTGGTGACACAAAAGCTGATGTACAGTGTAGCTTTATAGAGACTGTATATAAGCTACAGTATGAGATGGTGTGTAGCGGTATAGAGACTATATAAGTTATGAGATGGTGTGTAGCGGTATAGAGACTATATAAGCTATGAGATGGTGTGCTGAAGGTTATATAGACTATATAAGCTATGAGATGGTGTGCTGAAGGTTGTATGGTCTATGGACCTTTTTCACAGCAGCCATTTTGACATTAAATATATGGCAGGCCCAAGTGTTATTAATGACATTCATTAAGGTTCTGATTCTGCTACACTTGAACTGAACAGAGACTTCACTAACATAATTAGTAACACCTGTGCTTGCCCCACTATTTCATGTCAAAATGGCCGCTGTGAAAAAGGTTCTGTTGAGCCCCCACCATCGACCTCAAGGCAGCGCGCTAGGGTTAGGGTTAGGGTTAAGTATCTTGTTAAGTCGACGATGGGGCCCAAAACACCATCAAGCGCGCTGAAAACTCAGTCTTTCCCTCTCTCTGCTGTGTCATCTAGGCCTGTCTGCTGGAGGGGGAGGGTTGGGTTGCCTGTGTTTAATGCTGAGCAATCCTTCTACCAAACACAAACACACACACACACACACATACAGAGGCACTGTCCTCACCTCTCCCTACTCTGCCCAGAGCTGGGTGCCTCAGCCCACATCACACCAACACATCTGCTCAAGCACAAAGGACAAACAGCTGGGACACACACACACACACACATACAAAAGCAAGAGCGCACACACACACACCCACACCACACCACACCACACACACACCTGCCTAAACATGGACACAATGACCCAATCCGCTACCTCTAAAGCAATGATGTAAGGCTCAACAGGGATAAAGAGAGTGAGAGTGAGAGTGGTGTGTGTGTGTGTGTGTGTGTGTGTGTGTGTGTGTGTGTGTGTGTGTGTGTGTGTTAGCTTGTAAGCATATGTATTTGTGTGTATGTGTGGTGATGGCCTGTGTGTGTGTGTGTGTGTGTGTGTTTTGGGCTTAAACGTGTGTAATCCACTGCAGTGTGTGTGGAGGAAGCACACTGATGCGTGCTGCCGCTCCTGTCTGCTCGGCGTTAGCTCTCCAGCTGGGGCTGCCATCCTCATCTGACCGCTCCAGATCACACACTCACCAGAACTCTCCGCACACACTCACACTCACTCACGCTCTCCTCTACAACGCTCTCCCCTTCTCCTCATCACCTTAGCATCTCTCTTCTTGTCCTCCTCTTCCTCTCTTCTCTCACTTCTTCCCCTTACCTCTCCTTTTCTCCTCTTCTCTCTTTTCTCCTCTCCTCTCCTCTTCTCTCTTTTCTCCTTTGCCTTCTTCGTCTCTTTCTCTCTCCATTTACTCATCTTCTCTATTCTCAGTTCCTACATGTGCTATTCAGTGTGTGTTCAGTGTGCATGCGTGAATGTGGTGAGTGAGTGACTGAGTGTGTGAGAGTGTGTGTGTGTATGACCTTTAAGGGGAAGCTGGGCAGAAACGCCTGGCTAGAGACCATCATGTATTAATTTTACTCTCAGCCCCAGTGGGGAGCCGGAATCACATTAAACACACACTCACTCATACACACACACATACACACACACACAGGGCCACACCCTAGCCACGCAACACAGGCACACAGCACCTGAGTGGCGTCATACAGTAGTCTCAGTGGGATGGAGTCATATTAGCTACATACACTGCACAACACAACACACACACACACACACACACACACTCTCTCTGCACCAGTGTAGTCCCCTGAGCTTGACATGCATACATATCTATCATGCGGGTGAATCATGCTCTTGTTTGGCAGACATCTTGAGCACATGTTTATGGCTGCTCTGTGATGTTTATTACTGAACTGACTCATGAGGGCTGTGCACTCCCTCAGCCACCTCTATTAGGCCTGGTGAACACATTCACACCATCCCTAACATTTATATATATTCATTTAACTGATGCTTTTTATTCATTTAGCTGACAGCCTTCTCTTCCTCTTTGACAAACTGGCTGCATTATGTGCTTTGCAAAAAAAAGTGTGTTGACTGCAAATGTGTATAAACCACAGTTTATTTGAAAACATTTAATTGTGTCACAAATGAATAGTATCCCATGTCAATCAAATCCACTATGTTTTGGGAAGTCATTAGTCTTAGGTTTATGATACTTACCATGTACCCCAACCTCAATCTTGTACTAAATAGCAGGAGACAGTCAGAAAACAAGCGGGTATCACCAATACACATGTAAGACACACACACACATTAACATGAGGCTTAGTACAGGAGGTGATTAATTACACTGATGAGATTTACAGCTAACAGAAATACAACACGCTACAGTTACATCACAACATTGGAAACACTAGTACAACTTAATGACTATTACACATTATTGCATTCACACTCACTCTCGCACTGAATCATGGTAACTCATGGTAACTCATGGTAACATCACTCAGAGTAGCCCACCAATGTGACGATATGCTCACTGTGGCTTCTCACTCTTTCATGCCACTATCATTTCCATAAGACTCTACCACACAAAAGATATTGATGATTGAACTCACTCATAGGGTGAAAAATACAATACAACTGTTTCACGTGAGACTAAATCCCACACGGCTGTAGGGCACACATTAGTAAAGACATAACGTTAGGATGCAGGCTGCAACATGGCGAGACCCAGAATGAAACCACTTTCAAACGTTACCTGTGATTTGAGTGCTAAAGCATTTTCAAAGTTGAAAGAAGTAATGGGATCAGCATTTAAAACATAGAAGCCTAAGGGATCAACTACTACACCTCCTCCTGCACACAGTCAGACCAGAGATAGAGAGAGAATGAGCCACATATCGTTATTGAATTTAAGGAAGGTAATGATACTAAGGGTTGACCATGACAATAAAGGTAATTTGCAAGCATCAAAGTAAAAAAATATTATTAACAATTATTATTAATAATTATTTATCTAGTATCTAGCCTATACCTATACAGTCTCCTACGTATATCTAGCCCATACCTATACAATCTCCCATATTTAGCCCATACCTATACAATCTCCCATATTTAGCCCATATACAATCTCCTATATCTAGCCTATACCTATAACATCTCCTATATTTAGCCCATACCTATAACATCTCCTATATCTAGCCTAGACCTATACCATCTCCTATATTTAGCCCATACCTATACAATCTCTCATATTTAGCCCATACCTATACAATCTCCTATATCTAGCCTATACCATCTCCTATATCTAGCCTATATATCTCCTATATCTAGCCTATACCTATACTATCTCATACAGAACTTAAAAAGCTCACTTGAAGTATTGCAAAGCCACATGCTGATTAATACATGATCTTTTTTGTGGATTGGTTGGTTTGCTGAAACCAAAGTAAAAAGTAAATGTTCAAATTATGTCTAGAAAAATTATGCCTTTTCAGATTGCAATTAAAGCACAGAAAAAAAACATTTGATTAATGTGTTGTGTAATGCTTTTTTATATTTAGTTAATGTTGTAATGAAACAGTTAATGTTTTCATACCCTCTGGTAATAAACCTCAAATAAATTCAATTCACAAAAAAATGTTTCATGTTCTGATTATGTAAGACCATTTTTAAAACCAAACTGTGATTGCTTTTTTACTTGCAAAGTGGCTGTCAAGGAATGATGTGATTTCAGCTCTACTGTCTGACTGTGCATTAAAAACTCCAGTCTGATTTGTTTTGCTAATGTGGTGCCCCCAAGCTGCACGGCAAGACAGATACTGCAAGGAACATTGATCAGGACAAACACCATCATTTTAAGCATCGTAGCATGGTATATGCACTGGGGTGTCCAGGCCCGAGAACCACGGTGATTTTGGGCATTTTGACAGCCATATCAGTTTGTCAAATCAGCCCCATCCCCCACATGTCTATTTTGACCCTCTCTCTTGCCTCTGTGCTCATTTCATCTCTTTTCTCCTCTCTCCTCGTCTCCTCTCATCACTTATGCTTCACTATTGCATAATGATGCCTTTTCTAACGTCCCCTAAAAATCAGACCCCATTGCCCACAGTTACACTTTTCATCTCTTCTCTGGCCCTGCTCCCTCAGTCATATCTCTCTCTCTCTCTCTCTCACCTTTTATCGGTCCCTCTTTTTCTTCACACTTTCAGTCTTTCTCTATCCCTCTCTCTGCGTCTGTCTATCTCTCTATCCCTCTTCCCAGTCTCTGCATCTCTGTCTCTGCCTGTATTGTGTATGTCTCTCTCTGTTCTGAACTCTCTCTATCTCTCTTTTTATCCTCTCTCTATCACTCTGTCTCTCTCTCTCTCTCTATCCTTCACCCTTTGTCTTCCTCTTACTCTGTAGTCTTGCACGTATATGAGCAAGAGACTGACTAATTAGAGTTTTATATAAAGCTTAGGAACAATTCTTCAGACTCAGCTTTTTCACTTTCAATTATACTCCCTCCCCTCATTTCTCTCTCTCTCTCCCCCTCAACTTTTTTTGGGGAAATGGGGGGGGGTTCTCTGAAGCTGTAGCAGCCCCATCGATCACCTGAAGACATCTTGCAAAATAAGAGAAGCATGAGAGAGAGAAAAAGAGACAGAGACATAGACAGACAGACAGACTGGCCCAGGCAGTTGGGTGGCTCAAATGAAGAGATGGTGGGAGTTATGTAACCACAGCAGTCCATCTCACTGTGTCCAGTGGGGGGAGGTGTGTGTGTGTGTGTGTGTGTGTGTGTGGTGCGGTGCGGTTTGGTTCGGTTCGGCATGCAGCAATGGGGGATGGGCAGTGATCGCGGTAGAGCCATCACTACTATATGCTGCTTATGTAATATTTTTCGCTCTGGAAGGAATCAAAGTGTCTCTGTGTGGGGACCTGTCTTTGCCAGGCGGCTGTGTATTAGGAGGGCGAGGGCATCACTCCGCTGTCAAATAGCACTGAGCCTGCTTAGAGATTCAGTGCAGAATTGAACTGAACTGTCCTTGGCAGGAAAGGTGAAGTCATTAGAGATACTACAGACTAGACACTAGACAGGCAGTGGCACAGCACTGGACAGTCTGTGGATGACCTTCGTGTGTGTGTGTGTGTGTGTGTGTGTGTGTGTGTGTGTGTGTGTGCATGTATGTATGGTTGTGTGTGAGTGTCTGCTTATTATTAGCTTGAAATATAGTTCGGTGAGTGAGTGAGAATGTCACAGCCAGTCAGATGTGTGTGAAGGGACTGATGCTGGCCTGCCTCCAAACTGATGCTGCTTGTCTTTACTGCTGAAACTCAATTTTAGTACATCCAACATGAGGGCTATGATATATTTACTGAGAATGAAAAGCTTTATTGACATATTCAAAATAAGTTTCTCTCACTTTCTCTCTCTCTCTCTCTCTCTCTCTCTCTCTCTCTCTCTCTCTCTCTCACACTATCTTCCTCAGTGCAACATGATCAGCTGTTGTGATATTCTTTTTCTTCCCACCCTTCCTTTTTGTAGAGGGCCCATCTCTTCCTGTGTTGGCCACCGAGCCTGGGAAAAGTGTTTCCATAGCAACAGGTTGCCATGGAAACTGGGTTACAGTACATGCCTCAGGCAAGCATGAGTCACTCTTTTGCCTTTTTTTTTTGGAGAAGCATATAGCATAAATAACATAGGCGATGAAAAAGATAGGTGTAGTTTTTTGGGGGTCTGGGACATGGGATGTTTATCTTTGTGAGAAAACTGCCATCTGGAATGTCAGGGTGTCTGTTTCTTTTGCCAGGGATTTGATGTCAGGGAGGTGAGCCAGTGGTATTGAACTTTGCCTAATTTCATAACACTCGCACCATGGAGTTCATAACCATAGAGTTCACCATGGAGTTCATAACCATAGAGTTCACCACAGAGTTCCTCAGAGAACAGCAACTTCCTCCTCATAATGTCGTTTGTGTCCACAAGCAAAGACGATAAGCATTATTCTGGACATCACTTAATCAAGGACAACTACATTTATGTTTACCATCTAAACATTTAATCTCCTGTATTTGAGCAGCATGTTATGACGGTGACATCAGAGTTCAAGTCATCCAGTCATCAAGTGATAAGACGTTTACAGTATTTCAAAGCTCCAGAGTTGGCAGCAACCTCCTCACTCCTTCTGAGAAATTACACTCCCACAGCCTTCTCTTCTAACCGGACCTTTGAAGGTCACTGTAAGTCCTGTGTGTATATGTCTGTGTGTGTGTGTGTGTGTGTGTGTGTGTGTGTGTGTGTGTGTGTGTGTGTGTGTGGAGAGAGAGAAATGATTGCTCCAAGGTTAGCCCTTTGTACTTATAATCCCAACAATTTGTCTGTCTGCTCTGCATCACCACTGCAATGTTATTTTTACCCCCAGAAATCAGTCATGTCAATTCCCACAAGAAGACGAAGCGAAGCGCTCAAGGGCAGTGCCGACTTAAAACGTTTTTCTGCTAATTAAATCAGCTGCCTTTATTTTCACTCTGTGTGTCTTTGCCACAAGAATCCCAGTAACACCGCTGGGGTCCATTATCCACACGTAATTTGAAGTAAATAAACGACAGAGTGGCGTTGCCAAAGCCCTTATTTGTTCCAGCACTTGATAGTTTTGTTTGAGTGGAAGGCATGCACAGAATGTGGAGGAGAGAAGGTGACCTCGACCTCCATCTTTAGCAACATGCACTTTTTTAGACAGTCCCGCTCAGAAAGAAGTGTTATAAAGCGTTACTTCCATATCTGACAGTGTATTAGCTGCATAGTGTATAAACCACACAGGATAGTATTTTACAAAAGGAACTATGTGTTGACCACACCTGTGTATTAACCACAGTGCCCAATAGCCCAATGAATCAGAATCAGATTGTGTTCTTATCATAAAGAAGAATGAAGAAAATAAATGCAAGTTCCCTGCCTCTGTGTATCAGCCTCATAGCTTAAGAAATTTAGCTAGATCAATGTATACACCTCATTTAATAGGCGGGAAATTATGGTATACACAGCAGATGTGTCGTTATTTAGCAGATTCTCAGAACTCAGTTTGTGTGAACAGTGCAGACGGATTGGTCTTTCAGTATTTGGGGGTCATGCATTATGTTTGCATGGATTGGCATTCTACACCATGTATTAGCATGGTTATGTACAAAATATTTTTATTTTTCAAGTATACATCATAATTCTGCAGTATGCTGTAACGCCATGCTATGTCATGACACAGTTTTCTACAATGTTATGAATATAATATAATATGAAGTAATATGCTAAGTATATAGAGTATATAAAGTATGATTTTACAGTAACTATGTATACTGGATTTACAGTCCTGGAATACTATGCTCCCAGCAGATTTGCATCTGGTTGTCAGTATAAGCAAGTGTACAGGCGTTTCGCATGGCAGCCTGTGGCTGGGCCTCTGAGTTCCAGGGCAGGAGAGGGTGTAGGAGGAAGTTCTGCTAGGGTCTGTGAACACGACAGCAAAGCTTGGGAGAGATTTAGGCTTTGGCAGGCAGCATTGGTGTGAATCATATCAGCCAATCTGCTCAGTATTTTTTGTTGTTTTTGCTTTTGTGTGTGTGTGTGTATGTATTAGGAGACCAGATTGTGGCCTCCAATTGTTAATTATGAAAAATAACAACCGGGGGCATTTTTAATTACCCAGAGAATGGCAACACCCTGCGGTATGTGAGATGGCATCACCACCGTCCAGCATGCAAGTGTGTGTGCATGTGTAAGAGAAAGAGTGTGCATGGTCCTATGTCTCCATATACTGTATGTTTCTATGTCTGTCTGCATGTGAGTGAGGAAAACCCCTTTGTAACCAGTGAACGAGACACTCGTGGCCCAGCCAGTCAATGTTATCTTTACGTCACACCCACCATTGCATTGCATTATGTAACTAATGACCAGCACATTGACTAGTGAGAGCCAGTGTCCATCTATTATCAGCTCCCAGCTCCCTCACATACACAACCAATACAACTCTCCTCATAATGCTGCAGTATAAACAAGCTGACATTATTCCTCCATAATTTGCACACACACAATCTTCCCTCGCCACCCTTTGGAACCTAGTGGTCACATTTCACAATAAGATTGGCCTCTTTGTGACAGACAGACAGACAGACAGACAGGCACACACGCACGCACGCACACACGCACACACGCACACATTCGCGTCCTCTGCTGCCAAGCAGCCACTCGTGCGTACAGTGGCGTTCCTGCTGTGAAAAAACCCCAGTGGAGTAATAATAGTGAGTAGGGAGTGCACATGTGCCCCTGATATGGCATCTACAAGGGGAAGATAGGTAGTGGACCAGTTACTGTTACAGTGATTAGGAGGTTTATTAGAGGTCTAGAGGGTTTTTAAAGGTTTATTAGACGTTCTAGAGGGTTTTTCAGAGGTTTATTAGAGGTTCTATAGGATTTTTAGAGGTTTGTAAGAGGTTTTAGAGGGTTATTCCCCTTCTTCTTGAGTAAGTAATTCATGCTGTCGGGGAGCACGTGAGAAATAAAGAGGCTGTGAGAAATTCAGTTCCCCTCATTTGTATGAGAAACATATTGGAAATGAACTGAGTAGAGGGGTTGTCATAGCTTGTACAGCTCACATCACTACACACTCACACACACACACACACACACACACACACACACACACACACACACACACACACACACACACAGACAGTCAAATGTTGTGAAGTGTAGATTACAGCTCTGCACGTGTTGCCCCCCTCCAACCCACGCTGTGTGCAACACCCTGCGGCTGGCGGTTGTAAAAATAGCATGTAAATACGGCAAATATGGCAAATCACAGGGAACCTAATGCATGTTGAAAAGTGAACACTCATCGAATCGGACGTGACATTTTAAGGTTACTGACCGTGCTGCAGGCCGAGTCTTTTTCTCTCACACATACTGTACTCTGTTAACCTCAGTCACTGCAGGAAAGCAGAAACAAGCCATGAACAGTGTTGGGCAAGTTACTTCAAAATCGTAATGTATTATGTATTACTTATTACTGTCATTTCAAAGTAATTTTTTACATTATAATATTACTGTCTCTGAATTGTAAGGCATTACACTACTATTGCATTACTTTTAAGTTACTTTCACCAAAATATCTAGAAATATGGATTTGCCATTCAAAATGCAGTTTATTACGCTCAATGCAGCTTGCTCTTCCAATGGAGGGAGATGTGGTATAGCATAATGACTGAGCTAGGCTTAAGGCTAACAACAGTAGAATGCAATAGGCACAGTGCTCATGATGCAATACAAGGAACAATCACACAGAACAACAGTCAGAATTTTGTTAAAAACCGACAAAAGGTCAAAGTCTGGTAAATTGTGATAGAAATACTGTAACTTTAAGGCCTAGTCCTACTCATTAAAATCAATAGAGAGACTACTGTATTGTAAATCAAAGCTTAAAGGAACCGTATGTAAGATTGTGGCCAAAACTGGTACTACAATCACTTTCAAATTACTGTAGAGCGGTGTATCCCCTTCCCCTCCCCTCTGACTGGCAGAGTTGGCAACCGGATGCCGAAACTCTACTGACTTTGTGATTAGTAGATAGGTGGAGGGTGGTGCATTAGGCCAAAACACAACATGACAACATCAACATCAGTTGAGGGCTGCAACTTTACTTTTTAAATGACAATATCCTGGCCAGACTACTGTTGTCAGTGATATAAGTATTTGAAATGAACATGATTTCTTAATGTCTAGTGACATATCAGGGCAATTTTATGATGAATTGAAATACATTTTTTACATACGGTTCCTTTAATAAAGACATGTCAAGATGGTGGCCTGCTGGCCATTTCGGTGCCCTAAGTGAGTGGCTTTGAGTGAGTGACATTTAAATGATAACTCAAACACCTAAAGTAAAATAAAAGGCCTTTTATTTACAGACCATTACTGTGTGTTTTTAAGCATTAATTTCTGAAGAAATGCTGTTTTACTTATAAATGGTGAACTGTCACTTTAAGAGCATTGATCTTTACGTTGTCATAATGCCCTTTTGCCAGCTCTTGTTAACAAGCCTTATTTGTTTGAGTTACATTGATAGCACAGTATTAACACGCACAATGTTAAGTTGTTTTAAGCCGCCTTCATTGCTTTGGAAATGGAAGTATGCAATGACATGTTACTTCACATTTCGTTTTGCGAATACAAGTGAATTATGAGCCTGGTATCCACCTATCTATCAGCTATCTGAATGGAATGTGTTTCAGTCGACTCATGTGCTTCATGTAGCCTAAATGCTTGGAAAACGAATGATTGAAGACCCACCAATTCTAGTACTATTGAGAGAACCCAAAAGGTATCAAACTTGCATATAACATCGTGTTATATGCATTTTGACATTGTAAACATTATTGATGAAGAGTGAAACGCAGTTTGCAGTAAAGCTACTATTCATTGGTTACATTTGGGTGCCCCCTCTGTCCTTTGGTGCCCAACGCAAAGTGTGTGATGCGCGTGGTGGGAGCGGTGTCACTGCCAGGCTACACAATCTTTTTCTGCATTTCTATCCCTTTATTCTCTTTAATTCAAGTTCACAGCACAGCTGACATGCACAACAGCATAGTTTGTGTTTTATTTAAGAATCAAAAAGATTAGCGTGGCACTACTTTAGATGTTTCATTAAATTACTTACGTGCTATTTCGCAAGGCATAGAGCGATCTTTCGGTTTCGCACACAAAGTGCACTAACTATTATGTTCTTCATAGCCTTGTCTCTGACGAGCTGAAAATAATGAGCCTAGGCTTATGTCCATCCCGCAAATAGAGTCTGCCTGCGAGTCTGCTGCAGCCACAGTCATCTTCAACCAGTATCAGGAGACAACGTTTTTATTTTGCGCGGATTTTTTCTCCTCTGTTGTTCTCGCGTGGTGTTTGCAAATATGTATCAAAACAAAACACTTAATTTCGGGTTAAATGCATTGTAACGCGCGTTACTGAAGTTTGTACCGAGTAAAATATTACTTTTTTGTAATGCCTTACATTACCGCAAACAGCAATATATTACAGTAATTACATTACTTTTGTAACGCGTTACACCCAACACTGGCCAGAAAGGAGCTTAAAGTACTGTTTAAAAGCACTTTTTCTCAAAGCAATCCTTAGTTGTTTTGCACTCTGATTGCAGTCATTTTGTTAGACAGTACTTTTGTTGTGTTGCTACAGTATGTTCTGACTTTGAACTACTGGTTACACTTTACTTGACAGTGTTGACATAAGAGTGACATGACACTGTCATGAACATGTCATACACAAGTCATAAATGTTTATGACATAACACTTCTGTTATTAAGTGACATTCTGTTTTTGTCATAACAAGTTAGGGTTTAGGATTAGGGTTAGGGTTAGGGTTAGGGTTAAAGTTATGGTTAGGGTTAGGTTTCATGTGTCATGACAGTGTCATGTGTTTATGACCGTGTCATGTCACTCTTATGTCGATACTGTCAAGTAAAGTGTTACCGAACTACTACTTTTAAAGCACATTCCCTGAAGGCCCTTTCTCTCAATTTTACAAGTTCCTGAGAACTTTATTTTTTTGTATAATTCCATTGTTTTTGCTTCTGTCATGTTTAAATGAGTGGCGCGTCTCAAAGCATCCTAGTTGTGCTCACGCTGCTGTGTTAGTAAGTGGATTTCGTAAGCAGGACAGTGTTGCCCAGGTCTTTCAGGGCCCTGGGAAGCCCTGCCGTTAAGGTCAATCCAAGTCAGTGTGCTAATACTGTTACGGACTCATGGCACTTCTTGAGCACTTTGGAACATTCCCAGTGGTGGAGGAAGTACTGAAACTCAGTACTTAAGTAAAAGTACAAATACACAGAGAAATATTTACTTTAGTAAAAGTAAAAGTACCACAATGACAACCCTACTTAAGTAAAAGTAAAAAGTACCTGCTTTTAAATGTACTTTAAGTATTAAAAGTAAAAGTATTTGCATAATGATTTATTCTCTTAATATATATATTCTAAAAGGAAAAATCAGTATGGGCTGTGGCATTTTAATTAAGCTAGTTTTAGGTTATACTCGACTAGATAGTTTTAAGTTAATGCAATTGTGCTTACCATCTGTGGCCCAGTTTACATTCTGACCTACAATTCTAGAGACTGTAATTCTGGTTATCTACTAGTGTGATCTGCTGAGTAATATCATTCAGCAAAACACGAGCCTGAAGTTTAAGGGGTAGACAAGGGAAACGTCGGGTGGATCGTAATGCCAATTATACTGATTGAACAGAAAAGTTGCTGAGAAAGGTGTCTTTATGATTAAGTTCAGTTTCACTTGCGCAGACGCATAGACATTGAATGAGCGCTCACGTTACTACCCCCCAATTGTAGGCTATGCATCTTTATTTAATCACACACAATTAAGGAATATTTCCTAATCTGGAAAATGTTACGTTTTTTTCCGCCACCCGGTTCATTCAATAGTCTACCATTCATTTTGTGCCGCAAATGATCAGATGCGGTGACAGAAGCATGGGCATAGCCTGTAATCTCGCTGATCAGCGGATAGCAATCTCATCGGAGAGGAGGCCCTAACGCTGCAGATAACAGACAGAGAAAGGCACAGAACACAGTTGCATGTACAGTGTAGCCATGGGTCTGGTGAATATAGCCTACCGAATGCAGATGGCTACAAGCTCACGCTTTGCCTGGTCTAGACTAGAAGCTTATGTTTCTAAGAATGCACGTAAGCTCAGAATCTTTGGTAGCAACCCCCGGTAAAACAAACGTGTTTGTCAGGAGAGAGAAAAAAACTGATCATAAAATGTATCGTAAAAGGAACGATGGTGTTGTAGAAATGTAGCGGAGTAAAAGTACAGATAATTGCTGTAAAATGTAACGAAGTAAAAGTCAAAAGTATGCACTATAAATTTTACTTAAGTAAAGTACAAATACGTGGAAAATTTACTTAAGTACAGTAACGAAGTATTTGTACTTCGTTACATTCCACCCCTGAACATTCCACACCTTGCACTAAACAAAGGTGCAGGAAAGACCAGGAGTTCACCTCTTTTGTTGTTGTTGCTGCTGTTGTTGTTGTTGTTGTTGTGGGGAAATCGACTGCATTGTGCCAACAAAACACTTGTCCGTGGCCAAGCCCTAGAGAGTATTGTAAAAGAGTAATTCAAACTTGCGCAGCGCTGATACTTTCAAATGCAGGACTGTGCTAATATAATTTACTGTGTAGCCCTCTATCAGTCACTGAACATGTTCTCTTGTTCCCAGTGTGTGGTTTTTAGGAGGTCCAAATTTAAGCCTAGTCTTTGTTATTCATTAATGCTGCATTTCTAAGAGTGTTATAATCTGCGTCTTTCCTAAAGTTAATTGCTGATGGCTACCACGTAACCCCCACGGCTTGTTTTCCCCCAGCGGCTGGTTTCTGAAATGTTAATTATGCAACGTTAGATTTGATGACCAGTCTAAGCTCTTGCAAAACCCTCATGGTGTAGCCCCACTCCCTAGTGGTCTGTGTTAGCCCAACATGCCTCTTATATTACTCAGTGTCTTACCTAACATAGGGCTCAGCGCTCATCACAGGCTAGCCTCTGGGTGTCTGCGTGAGTGTTTGTATGTGTGTTTATCTGTGAGTGATACAATTCCATGATCATTAAAGTTCCCACACACACACACACACACACACACACACACACGTTGGACTGGATCCCATGGGTTCCTCTTGCCAGACTTTTTAATCCCATGTCACTTGACTCCCATGTCAGGTCCAAGGACGTCAGGGAGCAGTAGGTTAGCGAGCCCCGTTTGGGGGAGGGTGTCCGGCGGGGGGTTTGGAAAATACGTTCCATGTGCAGTCAGAGAGGGGAACCCCACCGGCTCTCCCTAAAAAAAGAAAGGAGGAAAAAAAAGCGAAAGGAAAACAACAGATATGGAGATAGAGAAGAAGAGTGACGGGCCTGAGTGGGACGGTTCACACGCCCACCCCACCCCACCCCGGGCTCCAAACATAGACACTTAATCTGTTAAAGGCCCGAAATAGTCCATCAGTTCTGGGGGATTAGGACAGTGGGAGGAGGCGTCGGGGAGGCAGCGACAGCATTTAATTGGTGGCAGGCAGGAGTTAGCACGCTTCCGGGCGGCTTGTGGCCATATTCGGGGCCGTTTGGCGCAGTCGGCAGGATGCCCAACCAGCTAGCAGGCCGGCTGCTATGTTTATACCATAGCATCTGAGAGGAACCCTGATTCCCAGAAAGAGTTTTCCAAACAAACTTGTCCACACAGATACATGCCCGTACACACACAGCACAGAGAGGATGCCTCACATGACTGATATTCCATATTCTCTCACGCTCACACACACACACACACACATACACACACGCAGAACACCTCACATAGATCCAGAGGTCCTTGACACTGATGGTCTTGCTGTTGGCGGCACTGCTGATTCGTCAGGCATGTGGAAACTACATAAACAGGAGAGGGAAAGCATTAGATACAGTGTAAATCCTTTTAGATCTTTGCGGCTTCTCTGGAAAACATGTCACACGGCTGGTCTCGGCCCCAAATATGGCAATGACCACTAGCTAATCAGAATGATCACTCAACGGTTTACACAGTTTAGAGTGTTATTTCTCCAACCACCTCACCAGAGTCTTCCCAAGTTGGGAGCCCCTTACTCAACTGCACATCAGGGCATACAAGAGATTTTGTCTGAACCATTACACAGACACTCTACAGAATCAAACTCAGCTGCTTCTAACTGGTAGCAAGTGGTATGTGTGCGCGTGTGCGTTTGCCTGTGTGTGTGGCGTTTAGCCCTTCCCTCCACTGAGCACATACTCCTGCCACTTCACACGGTCACGCCTCTGGCCCAGTTGTGGCACAGCTCTGGCCCAGGAATGTCTATGTCCCTCGGTCTTAGGCCCACGTCTCTCTCTCTCTCTCTCTCTCTCAGCTAATCTGTGGGTCAGGATTAAGGTTCATGAGAGTCTAGGAGCCATGTTAAACCCATGTCTTTTGAGACTTGTTGTCTTTTTTTTCAAAAAGTAGGAAGTCCCCCTTTGCTAATGCAAAGTTTACTTCCCTGGAAAAGAAGGGGGGTGGTTGAGAAATTAGAAAAGTTTCCTGAAGTGTCATTCTCTGCTTGGGTGACCTCCAGCGTTCTGTGGAAAGAGTTATTTTTACTCATTCCTCTATATTTCCCCCTGCCTTGAAAACCTTTGCAGTGTGTGCGCATGTGTGTTTATGTCTGTGTCTGTGTGTTGCCCAAATAAGCCGCTTTGAGTGATGGCTGACTTTTGCCCTGTGCACCATCAGATGACTGATACTTCAACAGCCCAAGTGAGTCACTTTCACATTCGGATGGACCACAGCTGCTTTTCACGAACCACCCAGCGAACAGACCGCATTTGACTTCTAGCTTCCCCGTCTCACCATATCTCTCTGTGTGTAGGCAGTGATCTGATGGGCCCCATATCCTTCAGAGACTGCAGGCAGACACTCCCCCCTCCATCCTTCTCCCTCTCTCTCTCTCTCTCTCTCTCAGTTTCTCTCTAGAGTTTGTTTTTGCCCTTTTCCGCTCCGAAGGTCCTGTGTCCAAACAGCGCTGTTCAAAGGGGTCATCTCCACACTCGCTCCTGGCAGCCTGGAGGCAGAGGCTCGGAGTCTCAACACTGAACACTCACACTCCCGGAACACACTCTGAAAGCTTCCTACGGAATTAGGACCACACACACACACACACACACACACACACACACACACACACACACACACACACACACACCTCCCCAAGTAGAGAAATGTACCACTTTTCTCTCTGCACTTAGAGGTGACATTTTGATTCTGCCAGTACTTCCAAAGGTCACCAATATTGGTATATAACTGGTATCTGATATTCAAATTGTGTGTGTGTGTGTGTGTGTGTGTGTGTGTGTGTGTGTGTGTTACCGTTTGACCTTGCAGTTTAGTGGAGCCCTCCCACACTACTGCCACATCTGTTCCCATCAGCCTAAGTAGCTGTGGCTAATGTCTGTGCGCTCTTCTACAGTGAGGGTCTCTACACACTCCTCTGCATGTTGGGACGGCTATTTCAATCTCACGTGCAGCCCACTCCAGCGGTGCCCTTGTCCAGGCCGGCCGTCAAGCCTCCTGCTAATGAAGGCTTATATTAATGTCCCAAAGCAATGGGACCTTCCCAGCAGTCCCAGAGAGGTCAGGTAGAGGAGAGGAGAGCATCCCTATGCATCCCCCCCCCCTCTCTCTGTCTTAGCACAGTGGCCTATACAGTATATGGCTCCCCTCATGTTTTGTCTGGTGGTGGACTCTTGACAGCTTCCCCAGTGAAAATAGCACCAGAGAGTGTGAACAAAAACCAGGACTACTTTTTGGGGGGTGTCAGAGAGGTGCTGCTGCCTCAGCACTCCTCTCCACCTGTTGCAGCCAGGAGTGTGTGTGTGTGTGTGTGTGTGTGTGTGTGTGTGTGTGTGTGTGTGTGTGTGTGTGTGTGTGTGTGTGTGTGCGCTGTGGTGGCAGCCGTGGCGACATGTCCCATGGGCAGCCTGGAAGCTTGCAGACACACTGGCCCACTTCCCCACTGCCTGAACACTGAACCACACAGCTGCTGAACCACATAGCTGCCTCTACTGCTGCTGCTGCTACTGCTCCACCCCACCGTCAGTACTGCTGCTGCTACTGCTCAACCCCACCGTCAGTACTGCTGCTGCTACTGCTCAACCCCACCGTCAGTAGTGATGCTGCTACTGCTCTACCCCACCGTCAGTACTCACTCACACACATTCTCTCTCTCTCTCTCTCTCTCTGTCTGTCCTTCCCACTCTTCTCACACTCGGTATGGTCCTCTTTCCCTCCCTATGTGTCTCTTTCCCTCGGCATCTCTTACAGGTCTCTTTTCTCAGTTCATGCGTTTCCCAGTTCATGTGTTCCCCATGTGACTGAATTAGCACAGTGACACTAGAGCACCTAAAATATGTTTACTCGGTTAAAACCAGTCTCTCCCTCTGACACACACAAACACACTCAATATGTTGCTCGTAGTCGCTCATACCCTCTCTCTCCCACTCGACAAAAACAAATACTCGCATGTGCCAGCCCACACACGCATACACTCAAACATGTATTCTCTCTCTCTTTCTTTTCTCTCTCTCCTCTCTCTCTTTCACGCATGCATGCTTGGGGTAAATCAGCAGACCTCTTTTTGCCTGGCACGTGCACACAAACACATGCCAGCAGTCTCTTCATACCCCCACTTGCCCAGCGCGTGTGTGTGTCTCTGGGGCATATCTCCTCTCTGAGAGGTAACCCCCCGCCCCTCACCCACCCCTCATCAGCTGCCACTGACATTGACACAATTGTGAAACACTGTCAGGATGTAATTGAATTACATCACATAAAATGTACTCACCATCAAATTGGTAGGCTCTCCATAACCGGAGCGATGCAAAGTAACAAAGAAAGTGTAATAATAGATAATCCTGTGGCTGGCTGACCTTTTACCTTTGGAAGCTTTTATCTCAACAGATAAAACTCGAGACTCAAGAGACAGTGGTAAACTGATGACATACTATCACTACAGTTGTTGTCGTTTTGTGCTTGTAGTTTTAGTTTTATTTGGGGCAACCCTCCTCTGTAGGTCAAGTGCATAGTTTGCTCTCGGCTGTAAGCCCAGTGTTGTGTCGGTACAGGCGGAGGAAGTTTGCAGACGGGGGGCCTCTGCGGATCCCACGTTTGCAGTGTTGCAGTCGGTTAGCTGTCTCTGTGCCGCGCGGAGGTGTGTGGTGGGCAGCAGAGGACCCCAGTGGGACTGATGCAGAGGGCTGCTGTGGACTCCAGCAAGCGAGGAGGAGAGGAGGATAGGGGAGGGGAGGGTGTGTGGGGGTTTGTTTCTCACACGTGCTGTGAAGTCTCTGCTGGGAGAAGGAGGAGGAGGAGGAGGAGGAGGAAGGTGGGAGGAGGAAGAGGAGGATGCGGGTTACATGCTGCTGGGGGATGAGAGAGAAGAGGTGGCACACAGATGCATGCTTGTGTTGATGAGGCAAAGGCAAAACACATACACACACACACACACACACACACTTTTCCCCTTGTATGTATATATATATTACAAGTAATGTAGTGTTCAGTAGGGTTGATATGAGGATGTATACAGTCATGGAACACACGCTGATACACATACAGGTATACGTATCACAAGTCTGACTTAAATGATAAGATGTATGCCATCAGGGCAACACACATGCTCTTTAAGAAGCACATTCCTCATGTCAAGAAGTGGCATGCACTGTGTGCCACCATAAAATATGTACACACACACGCGCGCACACAAACACACACGCACACGACGCATGCGCATGCACATGCTAAAGCATACATGACCGTGCAGTGATGTGGTTGAGCAGGGTGGTCTCACGTATCCCAACCCACACAGAGACACGTGCTGTGCAGCAGTGCATCATATACAGTATCTCTCTCTCACACACACACACACAGGCACACTTTTGATGTGGCGTGCAAGCGGGGGCGGGGGGGTTGAAAGCAATTCTGGCTGTAGGTTAGGTGAGGAGTTTGTTAATTAGAACAGACGATTCTGTCAGAGCCCTACGGAGCTGTTTGGGAGAAAGAAAAAAGGGAGGAGAGGAAAAAAGGAGGTGAAGAAAGGAAAGCAAATAAGACACGAGTTATTTCTGAAGCTTAAAAAAGGGGTTAATGTGTTGGAAAATCTGCTGTGTATGTGTACGAGTCCTCTGGGGGAGGATGCGGTTGCTGAATTTAGACACGCACCAATAATCAGCTCCACTGTCAGCCTTTGAACACAAAAAGAGCTGAAGCCTGAACAACCCAAATAAGGCAAGGCGATACAAGGCATTCCCCCCACCAACACACACACACACACTCAGAGAGGTGCAGTCCAAAAGGTAACATGCGTGAACCAGACGCATGCTGTAACTGAACTGTTTTCTGCTGCAAAGCTACTCAAATAGCACACAAAATTACCCTGATATTACACCACTCTTTCCCTCTCCCTCACACACTCACTCACACACACTCTCTCTCTCTGTCACACACACACATGCACACACATTCACATACACACACACACACACATTATTTATATACACACATGGGCACATTGTTTCATCAGGCAGTGGAGCTTTCCTTCTAAAAATATCTTAAACTATTTAGCCTTTCCATTCCCCCTCCCTAATAGCACAGGGTTTACATCTGCAGATGCTGAGAGAATATCCACCCTTTAATAAACAAAACTTTGTTTTATCATTCGGGAAGGCTTGACCCAGATTGATCTTAGTTTTCTCACTCACGCGCACAACTTCCCTAAAACTTTGGTCACCATGGCAACTCCCAATCTGAGACAGTGCGAGACGTGATACTGGGGAGAACTTGTGTGCCAAGTCATTCGAGAAGCCCAGAGCCTGCTGCATGCTGGGTCTTTTCTTTCTCTCTCTCCTTTTCTTCCACTGCCTCTTCCTCTTCTTCTTTTTCTTCCTCTTTCAGTGCTCTGGTTTTTTCCGCTTCTCTGTTCCATCCTTTAGTTTCTGGGGAAAAAAAACGCCTCTTTTGCTCCTTCTCCGTTTCCAGCTTGCTGAAATTGACAGGGAGCCTGCTAATTAGCCCAAGTCTACAAGCCCAGGCGGTCAGCAGGACATAGCCAGAGATGGAGACTCAATGGCGCCCCACAAACGTACTGGCTGTGTGCAGGGGACATTTGGGTTCCATATTTGTTTGGGTTTGCCGCTATCTGCTTGAGAGCGCCCTTGCTACATGCCGCAGTCATGGTGGTGATAGCAGTACAGGAAGTCAGTCTCCCTTTGGCTCGCCCTAAGAGGATTACTTAGAAATGGACCTGATATAGATGACCTATTGACACAAACGAGAGAGTGAACCTGATTTTACATGCAGACACTCACACATACGTCTTCTGTGTTCTCACCTACCCACAAAATCACACCCTCTACCCTCTTTACATTCTGAGGGAGGGATGCAGCATGTGTGTGTGTGTGTGTGTGTGTGTGTGTGTGTGTGTGTGTGTGTGTGTGTGTGTGTGTGTGTATGAGACTTTGATGTATAATTCACATTGTGTGCAGGCACTGGTGCCAATGCTGCAGCTCCTCTACTCCACCCTTCCCTCTAATCGGCTGAGGTGCTTCAGAGTGCCCTCTGTCCGGAGCCATACAGACGACTCTTCCTCCGTCCACTCATCCACTCACTTAACCTTCCAATCCCTTTCCCTATCCACCTCTCCTTACCCCTCCTCTCTCCACACTGGCCCATTGTGGACCCTGAGCCTTATCTGCGTCTGAGAGAGGCCTCTTTCCCTCCCATTCTCTCTCTCTCTCTCTCCCTCTCTCTCCCATTCTCTCTCTCTCTCTCCCTCTCTTTCCCATTGTCTCTCTCTTCCTCTCTCCCATTGTCTATCTCTCCCATTCTCTCTCTCTCTCTCTCTTTCTCTCCCTCTCTCTCCCATTCTCTCTATCTCTCACCCCCCCCTCTCTTTCTCTAAAACCCACAGCACTTGCTCTGCTTTTTAGTAAGAGTGCCTGCAGATCCAACAGAGACAGAGGCACAGAGGAGGCCTGTTTTGTTTTTGTCTTTTCTGTTTGGTTTGCTTTGTTTAGTCTCGTCTCATTTCATGTTTTGTTTGTGTAATTTCCTATGTCTTTGCTTTTTTGTCCAGTTTGGTTTTCAGGTCCGTTAAAGCTATGTGGGGTTACTCTGTGGGGATGCACCTTGCTTAAGATGGCCCTGCTGGAACCCCAAACCCCCTCCCCACTCCCGTCCCCATCTACACTTGGCACGTGCCGTTTTAAGAGAGATGGGGGGGCTCCTATGTGCCAGCTCCAAGCTGTGGCAGTAGCACAGTACGAGGCTGCCCTACATGGCACTGTAAAAATGTCGCTGTCACAGTTTGCTCATGCTGCGTGAAACAAGCTGGATGCACGGCACGTCGAATGTGACCTAAATCGCCATGTTTTATTGATGCCATTAAGATGCAGTGGCACAGTACAGCTCATGTATAGTGAAAGAGCCTCCAAAAACAAGCTAGAGGAGAGAGACAAAGAGAGAGAAAGGGAGAAAGCTGGGGGATGTTGTGTTAGCAGTATATCCTGTGTGTGGAGAGGATGGAGAAGCGGAGAAATAAAGAATCCCAAAGCAGGCTGCTGCTCCTGGGCCGCAGGGGACAAGAGGGGATCTGCCTCGTTAAGAGTCCCCAGTTGGCACAGAGGCTGCACTCTTTTCCTTTTTCCCTTACAATCTTTCTCTCTCTCTCTCTCTCTCCCCCCCCCCCTTTCGTCTTCTTCCCTCTCTCTCACTCCCACCCTGTCTCTCTCTCCCTCTCTCCCTCCCTCTCCTCGCCATCACGTTTCCACGTTTTCCTGCCCACACATGTCACTGTGTGCGTGCACGTGAGTGTGTACAGGAAGATGGTCGTGACTCGGGTGCCCAAATACTAACCCCTCCCACCGTGACCCACTAAAGTCTGAGTGACTTGCTTGAGTTTGTCAGCAGCTTTGAAGTGCACTGCAGCTTGAAGCTCAGCAAGGGGAGCACAATAACAACAACAACAGCAGCAGCAGCAGCAGCAGAGAGCGCACTAGATAGACTAGTCATGTCATAGCCCCTCTCCTGCTCAGCTGGCTTCCAGGGGATACGAGGACGCTGGCCTCACAAAAATCCAAAAAATCCAACTTCTGCCAACGCATTACCATCAATTCAACTCTGACAGCCTGGTGGAAAACAAACCAAAACCATCACAAAATCATCACTAGCACTAAACAGGTACACCCCACTCTGGCACAATCCAGTGTTCACATTACAGAATAAACCTTTTCACTTCTCCACATGGGCACAAAAAGGAATCTCACATCTTCACCACATGTTTGACAACCACCAATTCATGTCATTCAATACACTGACACAGAAATATGGGATTGGGAGAGAACAGTTCCTTCAATATCAACAGCTTAAAGTTAAAATGAAAGAAAAAACAAGCCTCACCAACAACACATTACAACCATCTGAACTTGTAGAAAAACTTATGAAAATTAATAACTTCAAAAAATTAACCTCCCAGCTATATACACTGATCACAAACCTAAAAACAACAATAACACTCCCAATAACCAAGTGGGAAAATGACTTGGTGTTCTCTCCCAACCCTGATTATTGGGAACAAATCTGCAATAACACATTTTCTATGATCACTAACACAAACCTACAGCTTATACAGTATAAAGTCATTCATAGATCTCACATCACTCAAAGTAAAATGTTTAAAATGGGCTTAACCAACACAGATATTTGTTCACAATGCACTTTAGGTAGCACAGACAACTATCTGCACGCCATGTGGCTCTGTCAACCAGTTTACTCTTTTTGGATCACAATCACTGTGGCACTCTCTACCATCCTGGACTCCAGAATCCCATCATCTCCAACACTCTGTCTTCTTAATGACATTTCTGAAATCCACATTACGCAACACTTCAAAAACCCCTTGCTCATCTCTCTAACTGTCGCTAAGAAAGTAGTCCTCCAAAACTGGAAATCAAAGAAATCATGCCATATCAGTCACTGGAAACACTTAATCACAGAATATATTACAATAGAAAAACATCATGCACATAGAGAGAAGCAAATGTCAGCCTTTGAAAACACCTGGTCCCCTTTTCTATAATTTTTAAATTCAACAAAACCATTTGTTGAATTTAAAAATGATAGATAATAGTGTCATCTGTTGTGGTCATTTTCAGGACTTTCGTCCCGGGTAGAGATTTTGGCACACATCCCACGTTGTTCAATGGGGTCATATTAGTCTATAACAGTTAAGATATTCTCCGCTAAATGAAGTGCATACAAATCTTACCCAGGACCTAGACTATCCGAAGAGGGGGGGTGGTGGTGGGCCAAAAAAAAAGGACACTGGCCTCACAAAGATAGAGAAACTCTAAGGGGCCTATGTTGTGGCTTAATACTAATGATAAAAATAATAAGTAGTAGTTGTTATAGTTATAGTATTAGTAGAGGTAGTTTAATTATATATTATATATTCATTGCTGTAGTGCTTTTCTAGGCAATCATACAGTATGTACACATTTTCATTGTCAAAGCATGGTTTGTCTGGCATTTAATGTGACCGGCTACTCTCAGCGTGGCCTTTTTGGTGGATGAGTTGAGCTAAGTTCCGGAGCAGAGGTTCATGATGATGGGTAGTATAACCCAGCTCCATCCTCACGGGTACAATAAGAGCAGTTGTCTGTGTACAGCTCAGTACAAATGGGCCAAACGGCCCACTGAAATACCACCATTTGCTTTTAGCCATAGAGGCACAATCTTAAGAGGTATGTCAAAACGGGGGGATAATGATCGTAGTTGTAACAGTTGTGATTTTTTTCTTTTGTTTTATCTTTCCCTCTCTTACTAACTCTCAGCATTTCAGCATTATACTGTTTCAAACTGTGCTGCCGCGGATCTTTCGATGACATTCGGCAGTGAGGTGTTTGTTCCAGGTGATCTAATTAGTCAAGCGGAGCACTTTCCTCACACTACGGCCAGGTGTCTCTGCGTGCAGGCAAACACAAGGCCACAGCACACAGGCAGTAGGATCTAGCCAAAAGCCAACGAGGCCAACATTTGAGTCCATCAGCTCCTAGTTCACTTGTACACTAGGAAGTGGCAGCGTGAAGAAAAGCTCAAGCTATGGAGCTGTGACTCTCTTTTCTTTTTCTTTCCATTCCTCTCCTTCCATCCTCTTCTCTATAACTCAATCTCTTTTTCTCTCTCTCTCTCACTGCCTTGCTTTTTTCCCCTGCTCACTCTCTGATTCTGTTGTCACCATGGGATGTGAATAATTTATGTCTTTCCTGCTTGCTTGCTTGGTGTGTGTGTGTGTGTGTGTGTGTGTGTGTGTGTGTGTGTGTGTGTGTGTGTGGATGAATCATGTGAGATGGTTGCACGTGACTCATGCTAGCTTCTCTCCTCGTCTGCACAGACCTGGCATGGTGAGGCATTACATGACACCATCCTATCTCTTTCTCTCTTTCCTACTGCCTCTGCCACTGGGTCCAACTGGCACACTTTCTCTCTCCCAATCTCCTTCTTTCCATCCCTCTCTCTTTCGCTCTTTGGTTCCCCACTTTTATGGTTCATATGCACTGTAAAATAACCCACAAACTATTCCCAGACCAAGTTCTCTCTCTCTCTCTCTCTCTCTCTCTCTCTCTCTCTCTTTCTCTCTCTCTCTCTCTCCATGCCGCTTCTTGTTAGGCACGTGGGCGCCTGATCACGGCATCCTAGAGACCCACAGCGCAGCTCTCTGCTCCACTCTCCTCTGCTGCAGCGTGCTATAGAAAAAAACAAATCCCCACAGCACATGGATCTCACACGTATGGCCCACGTTAGCATACAGTGAAGAGCAGCTCAGAAAGTTGAGGCTTGGTTTGGCCCCTCTGATGAATGGTGTCTCATGTGTAACTTTGAATTTGAAAACATTTTAATAATTTTGAATCAATTGAACAAAATTGAACAAATACTGGTTAGTTGGTGATTTTGCAGAACACAGCAATCACAGATGCCTATGAGGTTAGTCATCCACTTTCTGCTCTGCCTTGAGGCATCTTGAGTGATGATCAACGCGTTTTTTTTCTCATTCACAGGTCAGTCGCGTCCTGAAGCCTGGTGGACGCTTCGTCTCTGTGACTTTCGCCCAGCCTCACTTCCGGAAGCGTCTGTATGCACGGGCGGAGTACAGCTGGTCCATCCAACACCAGACCTACGGCCAGGGCTTCCACTACTTCCTGTACGTGCTCACCAAAGGGGAGGAGCTTAGTCAAGAGGACGCCGCCCTGGAGCAGAGAGTGCGGCTTGAGGCAGAGGCCCCGTTCACGGACATGGTCAGCTATGAGGACACTGAATCTGAGGACTTCCTCACTAACATAGATCTGTAGAGTGGATGGGACACTCAAGACATCCAGACCCATGCACAGATTTTAAAAAAGCAGTGGACATTACAAGTCATGCACCCTCAGGTGACTGGTCCAGACCACTCTAAACTGACAGCCTGTTGTGCCTACAAACCACTGTGTGTTGTGTGTTCACAATTAGCCTTACAATTAAGGCATTAGGGGTAAGATTTGATCAGGGGGCTAGTTGAGATGAGTTGACAACTTATTGACAGGTTATTCAAAGTTACGGCTTCTGGTTGACTGATGGGTTACAGAATTCAAAGACATTTCCAGTAACAACAATTTTAAAATGTTCACCTCTAAGAATTGTATAAACCTGAAAAATCTTGAAGTGATATTTTGATACGATCTTTCTGAGATAGACTCACCTATCAGTGCTTCAAGTAGAGTTCCAGACAAAGAACCAGACTAAAAGCAGCAGTTTGATGGATGATGGCTCAGTAGGATTTTTTTTTTATGTTTCAATAATGTACCTCAGAGTGACTGTTCCTGTTTATTTTGTCATGGAAACACTTCCCTCATGTCTAAATGCAGGAATACTCTACTGTCTTTGTGTTTCCTCTCCAAAAAAATAAAACATCTCTAAATACAACCCAATACAATTCAAAGCATCTCCCCTCCCTCCCTCTCTCTCACTCACTCCCTCTCACTCACACACACTCACACACTCGCTCTCTCTCTGCCTCTCTCTTCTCTTCGTACTCTTCTGCTCTCTCTCTCTCTCTCTCTCTCTCTCTCTCTCTCTCTCTCTCTCTCTCTCTCTCTCTCTCTCTCTCTCTCTCTCTCTCACACTGTGCTGTCAGGTGGGGCTCTGTTGGGCTGCCGTATTGTGTTGACGCTTACGGCAGGGTTGAGGTTGGTTCTGGGTGGCGGCGGGCTGTCGGCTCTGAGAGAGGCCTGTCACACATCACAGGATCTGAGGAGAACAAGCACAGAAGAAAGAGCTGGGGGTGGAGGGGGGTGGGTGGGAGAAAGATTTCAGAATTTGTTGAAGAAACATTGCATGGAGACATTCACAGCTGCCGCTTAAATATAGACCAGTCACACAGAGTGTCTAACAGCCCATTAATAAGGCAGAAATCATTTATTTTTAATTCTCCTCTGAAATGTAATTACAATGTCTATTTTTAAAGACCTTGGAGAGAAGTGGCTGATTTCTGAGCCTGGCCTCTCACTGTTAATACTGCTGATCATTTCGTTGATTACAGTTCAGTGGCTATTTCGCCGGAAGGTGTTCAAGAATATATGTATTGGATGTTGCCAGTGTTTCAGCGGTTATCTATAGATGCCTGCTGATGGTGAAGTTTTGGATAAGCAGTTCACTCATAGCTCAGTGTGGTTACAGGCAGCTCCTCTGCCCTCTCCCCAAGCAGTGGCAGGCATGGAGTCCTCTGCTAAGTTTAACCAGAGACTTTCTAATGAGGAGACACAGCACTCAAAAAATCCTCCATAGAAATGCATGGGGTTAGTTTGTAACGCCAATATGGCCGTTGTCTACACATATCCCACCCCTTCCTCGCCAAAACGTCGACGTGTATACATTGAGCCAATCATGTGGTGTGATGTGACTACATTGAGCCAATTATATGCTGTGTTGTGCAGACATCGTGCCAATCATGTGTTGTGATCTCGCCGCTGGAGCACGGTTGGTGTCATGAAGCCTTGCGCACGCACATTTCTGCCAAATAGGATGCCCGATGATTACCCAAAAAGCGTTGCAATGTGGCCGCTGAGTGGAGGGACTTGCCTGAAAGGACTTTGGTTTAACAGTCAGCTGCTATTGTGGAATATATGGGAGTGCATTGATGATGGTGATTGTGGTGACATGAAAGATGTGGTGGGTGAACCTTAACCTGTATACTTTTTTTGTCAAACTCAGCAAATTGCTATTCACAGCCAGCAATGTAGTGGTAAAATAAGAGGTGGGTAAACTATGAATTCTGTGAGGTGGATAGCGCTGTGCTGGATTGGATTTTTCAGAATATGATGATGGTGGAGGTTATTGTCCAATGTTTATAACAATATCAGTGGTATTAAATGGTTCCTAGAGTGTACATACAGTATTGTGAATGTTGATACAGTGTGATTTTTGAATGTTAAAAGTTGCAATTGGTGAATAAACTCTTTTGAGAGTTGGATGAACTCTAATAAGAGGTGGATAGACTCTATTTCTGAAATTTCAAAGGTGGATAAACTGAGTTTACTTGCGTTTAGCCTCCACTACATCCCTGTTCACAGCCCTATAGGTCTATGTACATTGTGCATGCCCAAAATACAAATAAGTTGGTGAGCCCACTACTTCAGGGACATGAAAGGGAGGCGTGTGAGATTTTAATATTGCAGGGCTGCACCATTGAAAATACACTGGCTATGGGAGTCCACTCCTGACCTGGTGAGGTTAGGTGGAGGTAACTTCAGGTCCTCCATCCTCTCCACTGGCGACTCCACAGGCAGGAAGTCCCTTTGCCAAGATTAAATGTCACCCACTATCCGGTGTCAGCCCATTCTTTAAACACCTCATCTACGATCTCGGAAATGCTAAACCGTCTGCTCGTCATCCTTATCGCAGGCTAACGTAATGGAGGACAATGCTTTGGCCTTGCTCTGACTCAGTCGCTTTCATTTCCACTGTGTGCTTTGCTCTGCGATAGGGTAAGTGGGCTTGTGTGTGTGTGTGTGTGTGGGGGGGGGGGCTTGTAGTTTAAGATCTTCCATTAATATTTGCATTGCATCATTGTACTCCCAAAAGAAAGGATCTGCCACTGCCTTCAACAGCCTGTCTATCATCACAGCTGTCGACTGACATGTCTGATTGATCAAATGTGGTGGCTGTTCCACTCAAGCTGTGCATGTGTGTATGTGTATGTGTGCACTTCGTTGTATTGCATTGTGGTGCTATCAGGTTTCTACGGTGACAAATGAGAGTGGCATGCTCTGGCTGTATTAACAAGATTGTGGTAAAGAGCCTGGCACTGCGCTTGGCAGGCAGGACCCACCGCTTACGCAACCGCACCGCTGCTGCCACTGGCCCACCGGATCGGAAATTGAAAACGGATGCTTGAACTTTGGCCCCCGGCCCAGACTCTTCCATCCAGCTGATGAGACAACGGAAGCTCAACTTCTGATTGAGCACACAGGTGGTGGGAGGGCGGGCCGCGTGTGGGCCAGTGGCGGCGGGTGCACCAGTCGAGTGCAAAGTAACAGACAAACAGAGCCAGAGAGTGATCTAACACCCAGAACTCTGCCAGTCCCTTCCTCCAGGGCAGCTCAATACAAATCACACTGCAGTCCTCAAGAAAGTGCCAGCCAGGCCTTTAATTTCAGCCACTCACACAAACACACACACATTCATCTCCCAACCCCCTTTTCCCACCCCCAATTTGATGCATCATCCTAATCTATTGCCCGTGTTACATAATAGCTGTGGCAAACTGTAGCATTGAGTTGGCAGTCCTGTTGTCCATGTTGGGTCAATACCATTTGCTGTGTTGCTCTACTTCCAGGCTACGCTGGGAGAGGTTCTTGTTGTTGTTGATGTTGTCAGCGCTGAGTTTTAATGCTTTTAGTGGCTGCTATTTGCCCTTCATGCCTTCTTGCTCAAGGGCACGAACAAAATCAAATAGCACACTAAACACCCTCCCACTTCCCCTCTCTCACTCACTCATCCTTAATGATTTGGCAGGGAGCATTCTGGCATTGAGAAGCTTTAGAGTAACTTGGCTTTAACTAAACACAAGGCTAGTAACTACAGAGTGCATTAACTCTGGCAGCTTCCAAGGTTTTACTTTATTTACCATCAGTACATTCTAAAACTGTGAGATTTGCCTCTATTGACACTATGTAGGTGTAAACTTGTCTTTGTATTCTAGACAAACAGGAGTTTGTGGAACAGTGAGATGATTAGCATCGTCATGCCCCAGTACAACAGATAATTTTATCATCTGCAGCTTTCTTTTCACCACGGAATCTCCCTGACTGTTTGTTTGTTTATTTGTTTGGTGTGTTTGTTGGTGTTAGTTTGCCCATGTGACGCCACTCTGTGCATTGTGTTTACACCCAATAATGACTTTGGCTGGTATTCTTCCTGTTAGATGGCGTGGCGATCCCATGGGAAAGGTGATTGGTTATTGGTAATGGCCATTGTTATTGCTGCCATGTGTGGACAACTTTAACAGACCCACGGAGGACACGGTCACAGTAGTATCCCCTTGGGCCAGTAGAACGGGAGTTTCTATGGCTGAATTTGGGCCAGGCATCAGCACTGAATGTGAGTCATGCCTACAGCACATCTCAGTTGATCAATCATTCTCACCAATCGTCATCAGCTAAAGAAGAGGAACTGTTCAGCCCTTTTCGGGTGAACCCAAATAAATCTGTGAGGGCATTTGCTCAGCAGGTCTGGAGTCACTCCCATTCAAGCCAATTTCCAAATCAACAAAAACCAACCACTTCTCCAGCATGAGACATGGCAGACAGAGGAGCATGGTTATCAGTGCTGTTGAACACCACCAATGAAGTAAAAAACTGCATTTTAAAACCTTAATTTACAAGAAAGATGTATTTTACAGTTTGTCAAGAATTTAATGTACCAAATTAAGTTTAATATTAATCTTTAATCTGCTTAATTACACCCTTTGGATATCTTAAGTGAATGAAGCGTCCCCAGACCAATTCTCAATATCAATTGAGATCAGGTGTCAGCCCTCTTTTCCTCATTTTCATATAAACACACAGGACTTGATGCAAGATTCTTTGTGTTAGTGGTTAGGAGATCTCATACCGTGGTCAGATCTTTCTATGTCACGTGTGTACCTACATATCTTATACTCACTCACCCTACTCTGACTAGATATCATACAACACCATACCACAGACTCAAACATGTACCATTTCAAATATATAAAGATTAATCATAGAACCTGTAAACCTCAAAGAACAATGTGGGTGCATCCCTGCTGAAATACCAAGAACATGGGACAATCCATTGGCTTATGATGGGTATATTGCAACAGGTAATGCAGGCCTACCCTTGCAACTATTTGACACACTATCTATTACACACAAAAACATACACTCACACAGTACAAGCAGACTCCTAAGCCTTATGCGGAATGGATGGTGACAGACATTCCTTTTTTATGTGCAGGGGTCTCTGAGGGATCGCTCAGGCCAATCACCCTAACCACTGACATCTTCTCATGTGCCACTCTCTAAGGGGGCGGGTCCCGCATGTCCCCCTGTGGTCAACTGAAGCTTACAGTGCATTCACATGCACTCAGCTGCATTAGGACACACAGCTATATGGGTTGTTACAGAATAGGGCTGTATTTCTGGCTGTATCTCAAAAGAAAGACAATTACAAGGAGCTCATGATTATCTTGAGGCATCCCTCCTCTCATTTGGCCTTTAAAAGGAGCTGTATGTCCTATCACGAATAACATGTGATTATTAGATGGACTCTCCCTGACTTAGACCTAATTGGTTGTAGCCTAGTGTATTGATAAATGAGGACAGGAGATCCAGTGCTATATATTCTCTCACCATTTATTAGTTCACCAAGTAGAGTGAAAATGGTATCATAATATACAATGAATCATTCTTAGAATGTCATGACATTTTGTTGCTTTTTTGCTTCATAAAACGATGTTCCATTATTGAAAATTGTAAGGTATCATGCACAACAAACCATAATCAGATTCTTTAAAAGAATGGTACAAAATAAACAAAAATAAAAAACATAGCTGTAATGTCCAAAACCAATCAAATAACAACACGTTATTTGAGGATACTCGTAAACAGTGCAATAGACTCTAAAATCGCCATTTCTAACAAATTCATCAACGAAGCTCAAGTCACAGTATACGATTTCTCAATAATAGTTAAACATTGATGTGTGCAAAACCCCAAACACATTCAGTAAGTCTTTTGTTTAAAAAATGTCCCATTCCTGATTTTGAATGGAACCTTAAACCAAACCTGTTCCCCTCATTCTGAACTTCCTCTTAAGTACAAACATCTTTTGTTGATGAATTTTAAGACGATAGACTAGCATATCATTTTAAATAACAAATATTCAGATATAAAAATACAAATATGATTTTTGTTTAAAAAGAAGCGTGCCAGGGTAAGAAGTGTGGTGGCACCTGCATTGGCACCGGAGAAAGAGTTCATGCAAAGAGATGGAGAAAAAAGTAGGCCTATCTATACGAAAACAATGTTGCCAAACTCAACTGAGGTTATGAGAGAAACAAAAATAAAAAATAATCATTGGTGTTGTCTTCATATTACTTTTATGCTCATGAATTTCTCATCCACTGGCGCCTTGATGTAAAATAAAACTGCGCATTTACACAATGGCGATCTAATGCACCGCCAAAGAAGGAAATATCAGCAAAGAAAATATTCCGATATTATTAAGCTGCATACGTTTATTTCAAAACGTGCATAACCGAAAATAAAAGTAATACCAACATTGCAACTTTTCGGAATTATCTTTACATACACTGGGTCTCTTAAATTTATGTGACGACTTTATGTGTCAGGTTGGTCGGTTGGTAGTAGCTCTCTAGCAGCAATCGGAATGCATTCTCTAACTTGGAACGGTGCGTAAAAGAACAGCTCCAGTGAATGCATCGCCACGGTCTGTGTTGACAGTGAAAGCGCGTAGGCTATGGGGGGCAATGTCATTGAGCTTAGATACTGTACAAATACAGAAGTAGTGCTTGAAATGAGATTCGACCTCCAGTTGTAGTTTTTGTTGTTTCTTACAGCGCCTTTTGGAAGAGAATGGTCGTGAAATAATGGCAAGTTCATCCATCGCTATACATCAGCAAAGGTTTTAAGGACGGAGCTGCACGTATCAGACAACTATCTTTCTGCGCAGCAGCAGTGTTAGTAGGGTTTCGATCGGAGAATTGCCAGCAACCTCAAAATAAATCTCTCTTCGTCTCTCCATCTCTTCAGCTTCCTCTCTCTCTTCGTTCGTTCTCCTATTTGCTCTCTCGGTATTCGCTTCGTGCCGTCCATTCCCATAACAGTCCTCGAACATGCACAACCGACAAGTGCTTCAAATCGGTGATAAAAATAAAATGTCTGAAAGGCATCATTCAAGATTAAACGCCGGGTGATGATTTGTCTGTCATTCCCTTCAGAACTTCGTCTATTCGGTCGTCTTCAATGACAACTGCAAGGAGGGAGAAAAGAGTGCGTGAGCAAGATGTTGAGAGGAGAAACATCGGCTAGATCGGCGCACATTCAACACATTCAAGTTGATAAATGCCAAGCGAAGAACCGACAACAAATTGCGCCAAGTAAAAGCCATCTAACCACTGAGCACAACTAACGTCATGTTTGCAGTCGTCATTGTACTTTACTGTGGGATATGTTGCGTAAATTTCTCACACACATTTCAATAACACATGTCGTCACTACATGATATACTGGCATTTGGTTAAGTGAGTCGTATGAACACACAAGCATTGACAGTTATTATAATGAACTTGCAATATACAAGTAGTAGCATATATTTCATCGAAATGTTTATATATAGTAAAACTATTTGACATTACGCTTATCTGTGTTGAGCTACTTTTCCATACCAATTAAAGTGTTCTAATCATATAAAGTTACCAAAAGACGACTTCGGTAGCCAATCTCAACATTTTCCAACAAGAAACGTTTCTCACCTCGCTTTGCCCTGCCAATCTGGCCCAATTTAGGGGGTCTTTTAGCCTGTGACGCCCCGAAAAAAGAGTTGGTGTCTTGCAGCCCGCAGCTGAAAGACATCTGACTGACATCGTTGTCCGTTCCATAGCCGCTCATTTTCCCCTCGCTGTATGGCAGTACTTCGGACATTATGGCACCAAAAGAGTGGTTCGAAGGGCGAAGTTTAAAACTGATACTATGCTTTCGTCGCAGTCGAAGAGAATAGCAAGGTTCCTTGCAATATAAATGCACCTTTCACCAACTCCGATGGAAATCCCTTGAATAGAATACGAAGAATCCTTGCACAGCCAGCTTCCGAAAGGTTAAGGACCCAAGTGCAAGCGGTGCAAGTAGGCTATGTGGAAACCAAGTGTTGACCGAGCTGGAAGAGGAGAGTGCGTCTGCCTTGGTTGTTCACAGAGGTCTGTAGAGAGAGCTGGGAGATCCCAGGATCATAAAGGAAACCCAGGCGGAACAGTGAAGTCATCCATCCGGGTTGTGTGTGTGTGTGTGTGTGTGTGTGTTTATGTATGTATGCGTGCGCGCGCGTTCGTGTGTGTATGTGGTGGGGGAATCCAGGAGGACCAAGGGTGACATCAACAGGCAAGTGTGGAAAGTGCTGAAGGAGAGCCTATGCAAAAAAGATTAGAACGCATCTTAACGTCACTCCAGTTTGGCTCACAGCGTTTAGGCTAGGTTAAAAAAGCTTCAACGCACGTTGTTACGCTACATTGTCGTTTACTTTCTCAACTTGTGTGATTTAATTGCTTAGACGTTGGTAGCTTAAATACAATATAATAAATATTGCATTTAATAATGACCTCATTTAGGTTATTGGAAAACCATATTTTTACGAAGCTATCTTCACTGATGAGGGTAGGCCTAATATAGAATTCATATTTTCCCAGCATTGTTTTTACACTTGAATGGTTGTGGAAATTATTTAATCGTTCATTTTAACAATGGTCTGTAGGCTACCTAATCTGCAGTAAAAGCCTAGCCTATTCCTCGTAATCGGACATACAGTTAGTGGCTGTGTCCACATGCAACGAATCAATTAGCTTAATGAATCTTGTTCTAAAGGATTTTTGGTGAAGCTCATCGTGCGTCAAAAGGAGGCTAGTAGCAAACACATGTGGCTTCCCGCTTTAAAGCTTGGTGCTCTAACAAGGCTGTGTTTATTTAGATCCTATTTGTCTGACTATTCATGAGTCCCCTAGCCTAATGGAAGGCGATGATGAGCTATTTTCTATATCATCATAGCTAGTAGCCTATAGTAGTATGCTAATAGTGAGAGGTTTTCTGAACCGAATATTTTCAGCACCAAGGCCAGCGAACTCGGTCAGTTCATAGCAGCGGCTCCTCACGTTTGGGATATGCAAAGGAATAGGCCTACTTCGCAAACATGTATACATTTCTGAACACGAACGTCTGTCATTGGTTATATTTGTAGCCTACTTTCATTTCGTAAGAGAGGAACAAGAGGGCTTAACATTGTTGGCATGGCAACAAGAGGTCCCAAGACCTGTGAGGACATTGCATTTTCAATTCAGAATTCAAAATGTCTTCCGCTGTAATTAGACATAGGGCAATTCCATGCAAAGGTCATCCTTACCATGGGATGTTTGCAACTGATCTGATTGAATTTGATGAAAAATTACACTCTTTTTACATCATATGGTGTGCAACCATACAGAAACAACATTTTTCACATGGCAATATTATACATATTTAAAAAGGGGATAAATGACTCAAAGTTCCAACAAATTGTTATCATTTGACAAATTCCAGATTGACAAGGGAATGGTAGAGCAATGTGTATGCTCAGTTTGCCTGAAGAGCGCCTCCTTAGATTTGTAAGGCTCCATGGCCATGTCACATCCATAACATTTTAGCCTATAGGAAAAGTTTATGTTATAGGCCTACAGTGTTGATGCACCATGTCCAAAGCATAGAGTGTTCTATATATACAGTGTTAAAAAGGCCACATAGTGGAGTTCTGTTACCAGACCTTATATGGTATTAAAATGGGTCATGTGGCTTGTGTCACGTCGTTACGTTCTTTTCAGTCTAAGCACCGCGAGTATGGGGATGGAGTAGCAGCTTAGGAGGTTGTTTTCTAGTTTGTGTGCGTCCATTATTCAGTAAGTGACCCTTTGCATTCATAATTGTATCTTTGTTTCATGCTTGTAATGATGATGTTGATTTACTTTAATAATGAACTTTAATACTTTAATTCTAATCGGATGACCCTTAGTGTTCACACCCATCCTGAACTATCTTTTGTACAATTTTTGGTGCCGAAACCCGGGATCGGTGATTACTGAGAAGATGTTTGGAGGCCAAGACCAGCTTGACCCTGAGTCATCGATGCACCGCCGCACCATCCGCCCACCGGCTCACCTGGATGAATTTGAAGTTGAATATACTGCTCATCGTCGTCAGTTCGGTGATCAGTTATCAGTGGAAGCAGATGATGCTCAGGATGCGGAGCATACAACAACGCAAGGCCAGTCCACTGAACATACATCTGGAAGAGGAGCTGGCATGGCCACCAGAGGTACTGTGTATACTCCATTAGAATCTGCACCTACTCTTTCAGGTGCAGACGCACACAGCACGATCCGAGCTTTGAGTGAGCAGAACAGGATCCTTATGGAGGCAGTTAAGGCCCTGACCGACAAGATGAAGAATGAGCCAGCAGCTGGTGTTACACCACGCCAGCATCTTTCATTCATATCTCAAGCAGCATATCAGAGCTTGCCTTCCCTTCCAGTGAGGCATAATGCATCTGCCCCCAGGCCACCCTCGCCAGTCTATAGCCCGCTCAATGTCTATCATACACAGCCACCAAGGTATCAGCATCCTGCCCGTGCCATGTGTTACCAAGGTCCACCACCACCCGCTCCAGTCAATCACAGCAGAACCATGTGTGTTTGATTATCTCACAGAGGGTGTGGAACACCTGAACTTACATGCTCCACATCCACCTCCACCACGCCAGCGGCAAGACGGGTCTGGCGCTCATGATGAACGTTCAAATAGGCCTGTACAGCACAGCAGGACACATTACTCACCGCAACAGCCACATTCTCCACCCTCCAGCATTAGTAGCCATTCTCGCTCCCCTTCTCCACCCAAGACAGAGAAAATATACAGAGGCCCTAAGCCATCCATACCACAATTTACCAGCGATGATCCCCCATCTATTTACAAGACTGAAGCTGGCCCTAGAGAATCTACTACCAGAAGATGCCACAGAGCGGTTCTGGTGGACCACTTGAAATTTGAGGATGCTTTGCTAATAGCCGATTCATACTGCAACTCAGACCACCCTTATAGTGACACTATGCGTTCACTGATAGAGCACTATGGTCAGCCCCATAAGTTGTCACTCAGGAGGATAGCTGAGGTAATGGATGGGCCAGATATCCACACTGGAGATCTCACATCATTCCACAGATTTGCACTGAGAGTACGTGCCCTGGTGGGAATGCTGGCTCAGATGGGCGATGAGGGAGCAATTGAACTCCATTGTGGCTCTCATGTTGCCAGGCTCCTATCTAAGCTACCACACGATTTGCGCAGCAATTTCAAGAGGCATATCCACCCAAAGAGGCGACCTGTGCCTACATTGTTGGACTTTGCTGACTGGCTTGAATTCGAACTGGACGTACAAGGTACAGAGATCAAGACAGACTCAGTGAAGATCTATTGCCCCTATTGTGAGAACGACAGCCACTATCTCAACCAGTGCAGCAACTTCCAGATGCAAGTGATCAGAAGACATTACATTAAGACCAATTACAGGTGTTGGAGATGCGGTTGTAAACACCAGGCAGCTAAGTGCCGTCTGAAGGCCACATGTCAAACCTGCAAGGGCAAACACCTGTCTGTGCTTCATGATGTTAATGCTAGACCTCAGAGTGAAGGTGAGAAACCACAAGCAGTGGCAAAGCCATCTACAGGAACACTCTACCTAGACAGGCCAGACCACAGTAATACTGTTCTGTTGAAGGTAGTCAAAGTACTCCTGTATAATGGTCCATGCACATTAACAACTTATGCCATTCTGGATGATGGATCTGAAAGGACCATACTGCTGCATGATGCGGTTAAACACCTAGGCTTAGTAGGACAGCCAGAGGACCTCTCACTCAGGACAATGAAGAATGATGCACAGGTCATAACAGGAGCGAATATCACCTTCACGCTTTCACCCGCCTCACAGCCGCATAGGAAGTTCAAGATAACGGGTGCCTTTACTGCTGGACGGCTAGGGCTTGCCAGTCACAGCCATCCAGTAGCCAAGCTCTGCGATAAGTACCATCACCTTCGAGACCTCCCACTCCAGCCCCTCGACAATGTTCAGCCACTGCTGTTGATAGGATCAGACTACCCCCACTTGATCACACCATAAGAGCTGGTACGGTTGGGACCACCAGGGGGACCAGCTGCCATTAAGACCAGGCTGGGCTGGACACTCCAAGGACCCACGAAACTGCTCCAACACCGCTTGTCTCCACAGCAGTGCTTGTTCACAGCTATGACGTCACCCTCTATAGAGCTGCGTGAGCAGATCGAGAAGCTGTGGCAACTTGACATATTGCCTTATAAGAGTGAGAAAGAGGTGACCCGTTCCAGAAGTGATCAAGAGGCGGTAGAGCTGCTGCAGTCCAGGACAGTCAGAGTGGATGTCGATGGTATCCTCAGATATGCAACACCGCTGCTGAGGAAAATAACCAAAATACAGTTAAAGGCTCCCCCTCAAGCGGTCCTGCCACAGTTACAAGGGACTTAAAAGCGCCTGAACAAGAATCCAGAGCTGGCTAAGGTGTATAATGAAGAGATACGCAAACTGGAGGAGTCTAGCTATGTCACCAGACTGCCAGCCGACATGGTGGACCAGTCCCCTGAGTCATGGTACATACCACATCATCTAGTTTGCCACAACGGGAAACATCGGGTAGTTTTTAACTGCTCCTTCCAGTACCAAGGTTGCAACCTTAACGAGTGTCTGTTGGCAGGGCCTACTCTTGGTGCAAGTCTCCTTGGTGTGTTGCTTCGCTTCAGGGAGCACACGGTTGCCTTTGCTAGTGACATTAAGGGGATGTTCCACCAGGTACGCCTGTTGCCTGAAGACAAACCCCTCCTCCGGTTCCTTTGGCGAGACACAGTCCGTGAAGCCCCAGTGACCATTTACCAGTGGAATGTTCTTCCGTTTGGCACCACGTGCAGCCCGTGTTGTGCAACATTTGCCCTTCAAAAGCATGTCATTGACCACAGTGACCCACATGAGGATGTTCGCAACGCAGTGGAGCACCATTTTTACGTGGACAACTGGCTGCAGAGCTGTGCCACCATGGAGGACGCCAAGAGTTTGGCTGACAAACTCAGAGTTCTACTGGCAGAGGGGGCTTCTCTTTGCGACAGTGGGCCAGCAATGACCCACGGGTCATCAGTCATCTACCGGCCCAGACCGCTCAGCCAACACAGAGCTCTGGCTTTCCCATCAGCAGTCAGATGCCAAGGAGTCAACTCTGGGATTGCAATGGCAGTGTCAGAAAGACATCTTAACCTACAACTATCGTTAATTGGAGAGTCAGATACCAACTATGAGGGTCATTTACCGTATCCTGGCTAGTCAGTATGATCCGCTGGGTTACATCATCCCATACACCACCAGGGCAAAGATTCTTGTCCAGAAGCTTTGGGAGAAACCTAGAGATTGGGATGATCCTCATCTGCCAGCCGACATCCTGCAAGCGTGGCAAACATGAGAAAGTGAGTTGAATTACATGGATAGGATCTCCATCCCCAGATGTTATGTCACAACTGCCTTAGATTCCCCCATACCTGGAGAGATATCCACATATTCTGCGATGCCTCTGAGCGGTCTGAGCTGGAGTCAAGGCCCAGCCTTTTTGTTGCAGCATCCTGACACCTGGCCTGTATCTCCCCAGATCGCATCTAACATTAGTGATGAGGAGGAGAGGAAGCAGGTGTTCTGTGCGCACATGGTGCTGGATAGCAGTGTGCCTGACATCACACAATTCCAGACTTTCCATAACCTTGTCGAGGCCAGAGCACAGGACCTTCATGGGGCGGCCTCACAGCTAGGAGATCCTCCAGCGGAGACCTATAAAAGTGCAGAAATCAGCCTCTTCAGAGATGCTCAGTCAGTCACTTTCGCTGAGGAGATCAAAGCTCTTTCTGCGTGGAAACCAGTGCCATCTACAAGCAGACTCCTCACCTTGTCACCTGAACTGGATACTGACGGGCTCCTGAGGGTTGGTGGTCGCCTGCGCAGGGGAGAGGCACTGAATCACGAAGTGGTACACCCCGTAGTACTAGACCCCAAACACCCCCTGACTACTCTTCTTATAAAGCACTATGATGAGGAGCTACACCACCCTGGGGCGGAAAGAGTTTTTGCAGAGCTGAGGCGGAAATATTGGGTATTGAGAGGTCGAGAGGCCATAATGCGACATCAGCACCACTGTGTACAGTGTCAGATCTGGAGAGGAAAACCAGAGGTTCCAAGAATGGCTGATTTGCCCCCATCCCGCCTCCATTTGTTCAAACCAGCCTTCTACTCTACTGGTGTTGACTGCTTCGGCCCATATACCATCCGTGTGGGTCGTCGTAGTGAGAAGAGATGGGGCATAATATTTAAATGTTTGACTACAAGAGGAGTCTACCTAGACCTGCTGAATAGCATTGACACTGACTCGTTTCTGATGTCACTCCGCCGGTTTGTCTCACGGAGAGGGACTCCTTATGAGTTATGGTCTGACCAGGGGACAAACTTCAAGAGTGGCCAGAGAGAGTTGACGGAGGCGTTTACCGCCCTACAACCCAACTTGCAGTCCTTGCTTGCTAAGCAGCAAATCAAGTTCCTGTTTAATCCGCTTGGAGCCCCTCATTTCGGAGGCACCTGGGAGCGAGAGATTAGATCTCTGAAAGCAGCCCTCCATACAACACTTGGTGGTCAGTCCATCACAGAGGAAGTGTTAAGGACAGTCCTTACAGAAATAGAAGGTATACTGAACTCAGAACCACTTGGCTATGTGTCAGCTGACGTCGCAGATGTGGACCCAGTTACCCCAAACAGCCTTTTGATGGGGCGGCTGGACTCATCCCTACCCCAAGTAGTCTACCCTGCCTCTGAAATGCTGACACGGAAACGTTGGCGCCACAGCCAAGTCCTGGCGGACCATTTCTGGTCACATTTCATCCAGAGGTACCTGCCTAGTCTTCAGCCCAGAAGCAAGTGGACCAAGGACACAGACAACATCCAGACAGGAGCGGTGGTAATGATCATCGACCAGCACCTGCCTCGGGCCCTATGGCCAGTGGGTGTGATAAGCCATACTACTGCGGGAGCAGATGGGAGGATCAGATCGTCGACAGTGCAAGTGAAGGACCAGGGCTACACTAGGCCCGTTTCTAGATTGGTTCGCTTGCCAGCCCTGCCCGAGGACGATAAGACTGACTAAGCTTTATTCCCTACAGGTCTGATTAGAGTGTTATGTCCTTTTCTTGTAGACAAATTTACCGGGTAAATTTGGGGGCGGCATTGTTAAAAAGGCCACATAGTGGAGTTCTGTTACCAGACCTTATATGGTATTAAAATGGGTCATGTGACTTGTGTCAATGAAGTTACGTTCTTTTTCAGTCTAAGCACCGCGAGTATGGGGATGGAGTAGCAGCTTAGGAGGTTGTCTTCTAGTTTGTGTGCGTCCATTATTCAGTAAGTGACCCTTTGCATTCATAATTGTATCTTTGTTTCATGCTTGTAATGATGATGTTGATTTACTTTAATAATGAAGCTGCATTAAACCATTTGTAAATCAGCTTAGCTCCCTTTGCTAATGCAAAGTGTAATAACCACACACAATAATTATGCAATGTAAGTGCCTTGTGCTGCCAACAGTTTAATACAAGAATAAGAAGAAACTGGCTGTCTGGACCTTCATTCCTTTTTCATTCTAATCGGATGACCCTTAGTGTTCACACCCATCCCGAACTATCTTTTCTACATACAGTCTATGGTCCAAAATGTCTGTATATATAAAGTGTGATGAACAAATTGTGCCCTTTCTTACTTTTAAAAATCTATAATGATGCGTTATGGATGTGACGTTATGTGAAGTTACAGGAGTGGAGACTTTATTTTACCTCAAAGCCGATAAACGTCTATTCTGATGGCATGCCAGTTTCAACACATTTCAACTTAGTGTTTCCAATCGACATTTCAGAGATTATTAGCAAAGCAAACCATAATATTACAATACCTCCAAGTGACAGCCTATTTTCGAGTGGCTAATAAAAATCTGAGCGAGTATCTTCCCGTAATGGTCATAGCCTACTGTTGTTGTACAGTAACTGGATTATTGTGTTAGCTAGTGAGGACTGACTTTGCAGCTGGAGTTAACGTAACAACCTCCTTCTGTTGCAGATGTGTTCAGCCTGCCGTTTAACACCATTTAACACAGTTTAATTTGAAATGTGACACTCTACTATTTACAAAGGTTTACAACACCATGTGCCAGCATTTGAAGTGTCAGATCCTCTGTAACTAATACCCACAGAGTAACATCAGCAACAAAAGCAATAAACTAGATGTACCGCATAGCGGTACTAAATATGACAGTCGCTAAGACTCACATTCTCTCCACAAAAATAAATCACACTTGTCAATTTGTCTCCATCTCCTACTCTTGCAACTCATGTGCATGTAAATGAGTGTGTGCATGTGTGAGTTTGCTTTTGTGTATAAGTGTGTGTGTGTGTGCATGCGCACGTACGTATGCGTGCCTGTGTGTGTGTGTGCTTGTGTGTGTGTATGTGGAAAATCTTAGTCTTAGCGAGATGCTAATGGTCTAATCAGATTCAATGATCTATGCTAGGCTGGAGCTAAAAGTGGTATCGCCAGACTCGAGGAACGGCTGGATGAACTGGAGTAAGGTAAAAATCAATTGTTTAACTCAAGGGGAGGGGGAGGTGGAAAATGAATGTAATTCCCCAAATGGTGGAATATCCCTTTAAGTATGTGTTTTATGTAGTTTGTGGAGGACTGGTCAGACACGTCACATCCAACGTCACATCCATAACGCCAGCAGTTTCTTTAAAAATTCAGAGTTTGTAGAAAACCTGTAATCTCTCATAAAAGTGTGTCTATTTTATGGCACAGTCCATGTAGGATGTAAACGATTATATGAAATTTGAGGATTTGTCGAGGAATTTTTATTTTTCTTTTTAACTTTTTTTTTATTTTGAAATTTTTTAATTTTGAAATTTGAGTAGAAATAGCACAAGGGTTAAGAGCATGCCATGAACCCTCATAGGCCTATGTAGGACGACTATAGCATAAGACTATAACAGAGCAGGAGATTTTTTAGATCAGCTTCGGAAAACATCAGTTTGACCAAAGCAGGCTGAACTGTTGCTTGTTATGCTGGATTATGGCTACTTAGGCACTGCGAGGACTGGCGTAGCTAAATCAAGACACCGAATTACAAAGATATTGGCTGATCAATGTGAGACATCTAAAGTCTCGTTCTAGTCAGCTGAACAGAACAGTTAGATGCTGTAGGTCCTATATTATTTTTCTCTCACTGACTGATTCGCAGGCAGCTGCGGTCCAGCCTCTTAATAATGTGGTGATGCGCTCTCTATCACAAGGACACGCGTCTGCAACGCTGTGGTGTGCCGTCAGCGCAGAGTTCCCAATTACACCGCATGCATTTGCTGAGTCACCGCACAGCACCGACTCTGACTCACCCACCTTATACGGCAAACACTGCGCTTGACGAATGTGTGTGTGTGTGTGTCTATCTGTCAATGTCCTTGCGTGGTCTATGGTTTCGCAGTAGCCCATCATTAGTAGACTAGTAGGCTACGCGTAGCCTCGAAGTGTAGCCTATTCCTTTGTGTTTCTTTGTTAGAGTGCCACACATAATCTAAGCTACAGGGTCATTCCACGTCAGTTCAACCAGGGCCCACGCACTTAGGTCTCAAAAAATTCTGAAAAAATTACCAGGTGTACCTATGTTACCCAGGAGACACACTGTAAAATTACTCTTATGTAAGACCAATACTTTCCAAGATACTGCCAGTTTTATAGGGGGAGGGGGTGTCGATTTTGCTCGGCCTCTTTTTTTTGTCAAAGTTCACAAGCCCACAGCGCAAGAACTAAACCATGTAGGAGGCTCAAATTGTGCATGCTGGTACATAAATAGGAATAGTATGTAGCAAAATCGTCACGTTTGGTCTGTATAACCCTGCATGGTCATAGCTGTCCCTCAAAGTTGATACAAATTTTATTGGAGTTTTTGGCTGGGCTCTGTTTAAGCCTTCAGAAGACATATTTTTACTCAACATAGGCTCTTGATTTATTTTTCTTACTGAGATAAGTAGAAACACTCTCACAAAAACAATGAACAGAAAATAAATCCCTTCAGGGTCTGAACAGCAGACCTCACAAGTCTGAAAAATCATTTTGGTTATCATTTTCAGAGCACCCAAACACCTTGTGGGAATATACAAAGATTTTTTAAATAGGTTTTTCTTTATTCTCCATGATCCCTTCTTTTTGAAAACACCAATTTGACTTGTCTTATGCAAATCTTTCTTTTTTATTTTCCACCCTGAACATGGGCAAAATGCCCCATTGACATCAATATGTTTTGTATGGAGTTTTGTATGGTTGACGTGGAATTACCCTACACCGACTCACCTCGCCTTTCTCAAGATAAGTGACACATGTTTCTGTTACATAGGGCCTACATGTTTCTGAAAACATGTAAAAAGTTCCCTTTATTCGACTATTTGTATGCTCAATGCTGTTCACCATCGAATGTAACAATCGCCCTGATTGCAGCGCTGTGACTGTAGGCCCACGCCATGTGTAGACCCTACAGCTGACCCGTATCGCAGTCAGACAGGCTAACAGGTCATACAATCGAGTATTCTTGTGGACATAATGGCTGCAGCTAATAAAGCTAACAAGCAGCACCATAGTAAAAAAGTCTAGAAATGGAGCAACCAGCAGGCCTGTGATCAAAGTGATGACCTAGAATAACACTGGGCTTATTCAGGGGGTGAATCCGAGCTCCTGCGGCACAGGGGTCCCTCTTCGAAAACACCAATGAGGCGCTCAGTCACGTTTTGGCAGTAACTGGGTCACATCTATCATGCTTCTCCTCCCGCGCCAGCTGGGTGACAGCGGCTTTGGCAACGACATGCTGTTTTTTTCTTATTTTTTGACTCGCAGAACGACGGTCTGCCCCTTTATTAACAAGAGCGCTCACAAAAGGCAATGAGAGGTCGGTACTTTTCTTCACTGTGGCTGTCAGGGCGCTGCCGAACAGAGAGAACACTGTGCAGCTGTTGCAGCTCGACAAAGTCAAAGGCAAAATTCTTTGAGGCAGTCTAACCCAGTGTTTCCCAAACTTTTTTTCTGGGGACCCACTTTTTAAAAATGACAGACCACTGCGACCCATTTCACTTCAGATCTACATGCAACCATATTGTTTTAGGCCACAGGTTCTCACACTTTTCTTGGGGGTAGCCTATTGCAGTCGTCACTCTTCAGCATAGTAAGCTGTTCCTGTATTTCTAAAGAGTGATGTTGTAGGCCGCATTTTCCTCTCGAGTTAAACGTTTGTTTGTAGGCTAGGCCATATACCAAGGCCGTGCATTGATGTTGTGACAAGCTATGTTGTAAGAATGTGAAATGAATAAATATCAGAACAAGGAGGCTTTTGTGCAATAGTCAAAATATAATGCGCCTTTACTGTAGCCTATAGTTTGCGAGGTGGAAATAATAGCGTTTAAAATGTCCATTTAAATTGTAGCCTAATATAATGCACAGCGTTTTAAATCCGAAATAATAAGGAATGTGAGGAGGTTGCTATTAACTTTAAAGAGTGCATCTACAATTGAAACTATCTACAGCTATGACGCAAATTGAATCGCCATGTAGGCCTACGAATGTCTGCTTTAGTTGACTAGATTTCAATAGGTCAAGTTTAAGAGCTGGTGTCCGTTAATGTTCGTGCAAATAGGCTGATTCATGTCCCTTGCATTATGCAACTGCGAGGTCCATGGCAGCCGCCCCACAGAAATGTTTCATTTTGCGAGTGAGATGTCCAGGCTGTCCCCTGTGCGACGTGTTCGCCAATAGAGCTATTCTAAATGCAAAATTGCACAGAGGGCCGTGACTGTGGTAAACAAACTATATCATAATAGAAAACTGATAGCTTTCCTGGCTAAATGGTATAAGTCAGGCCTATTAGACAACATAAATTGTGCTGACGACCTCCTGCGACCCAGTCTTTGGGAAACACTGGTCTAACCTTACACACGCCACACACCGAATGTGCCACTTGTGACCCAGCATTAGCATTAATTGTCCCAGAGACAGTTACAATTAGATAGCGTAGAAGGAATGTTGCAATGGCCCTCGCCTCACATTTCCGTAAATAAGTAGGCTACTTGAAACGTTAGGCCTGCATAGGTTTGATCTAATCGAATGCAACATGAGAATTTATCGACATGCATTAGCGTTTAGTAGGCTATAATATCTTACCCATGTGCTTCACCTCAAAAAAAAAAAGACCAAAACATTTTGTTATGCAGTGTTGTTTGATAGGCCAGATGACCCTGTCAATTTAGAACCAGACCCAAATATTTATTTTTTCCCCTTTTAGTCCGACCGACTTGCCGGTTGTAAAGCGTTAATACCGACCGATTGTTTTTTTACTCTAAACAACCAATACAAATTGTGATGCCATAGTCCAAACGTGGCTGTGCCTACATGCAAACGTGTGGTAACCTGTGGCGTAAATTGGTTTTACGCATGCCACACTATGGCCTACGCTTCGTTTCATTCCACACAAAATAACGCTTTTACTTGGCACTCTTAACGGTGTTATTTTAATGGTCTATTTCTCAAAATATGGGCGCAGGGGGGGTGTCAAACTCTGATAATTTGCTGCGCAGTTGATCAAGAAACCGCGGATTGCTATCGATGTCATTAAACATGGGTAGTGGGCGGTTGTTGGTATCAAATGAGACCTAACGAAACTTAATTGAACGACGGGGAACTTCCTTAGAAACAGAGCCATTGTCATGGTCATTATCATTTTTTCTGCATGGAGTATCAGTGTTGTTTGATTATATCACTTATGAGCAAACAAGTACACAAAATAATCTTGAAAAAAAAAAATATTACCGACCCATTTTTATTTTTGGCTGTTACTGCAACAAAAATATTTTTAAGGATGCTTATGAGGTCATATTAGTGTGGCTCTTTCTCTCTTGAAATGCCCTGCTTCCATGTTAGTTTTTCTGCTTCTTCCTTCCTGAGGATGGTTTGTAGTGCTAGGTTTAATCAATTTATCATATCATAGAGATATTGCTTATTACACATTGTTGACGACAACTGGATGTGAATATCTTTTTTTCTAATTTTCCCTTCCTACCCAAAACATCTGGGGGGCCGTATGAAACCTGCTGGCGGGCCTGATCTGGCCCCCGGGCCTTATGTTTGACACCCCTGAGTGTACGGATAGGCCTACTGTACACAGCAATTAGGCTACACCGAAGGCATACAAATGAACGCGTCGGCAAATTAAGCCATTTTCGTTTGTTTTTACTCAACATAGCCTAACCCTCTGACTAATGCAAACCGGCCCAGCAATGAATGACCCCGAATGCATATACTGTATGGCCTGCTCAGCACAAAAGCAAAAGCACTGTGGTAACTGCTGCCCTCAGCGTATATTTGAGTGGTAGGAGTATTTTCCACGATCTCAAGTCAAGTGCGGTAACAGACAGAAAGCAAATGTGTTTCACCGGGGCAGTGCAGCCAAATATTCTTGCTTAGTAACGTTTGGCCTTTCGCTCTACTTCAACCCTCTGGTGCAGCTGTTGGCTTTGGAACTCCAGAGGGATTGGATTTTGCTGCTCGTGTGACCCCTTTGGAGATTGACAGTTCCGTTTGACCCCACCAACCCACCTGTTTAAGACAATCCGTTCAGCCTCACTCTTATGCCACGCAAGAAACTATTGACAGTGATCGTCACGGTGCGTCTGTGAATGGAGGTGCGTCTTTGCGTGTAGGCTATACGACGGTGTCCACTAAGCATACCATGCTTATTTCGACCCTCTGCCCAACATAGCCGGCCCTTCAATCAGATGACGTTGGCAGAAGTGGCCCCCGGCTCATTTGAGTTTGAGACCCCTGTTTTAGGCAGTGCATTTGGCATTAACAAGGAAGCCATCACAGTCAGTCAGATCTGAGATGTTTTATTCAAAAGTCCATAGAGAGCACCCAGTCCTAGAGCTCTGTAAATATGCCATAGCCAAGCTGAGAACTCTCCAGCGGAAATATAACACAGAGCTTTCAATCAGTATCCATCTGAAACATGGTGCATAGACAATCAGCATGTCATAAAGCAGCTATTTTTATTAACAAATTAAGGCACAAAGCTCACGATTGTATGAAAATAACATCTCTAGAAGATTTTAAAGGTGGAAGGGGGAAGTGTACAACCCTCTTAAGTTACTGGTATCTACAAATACATTTCTTGAGAGAAAAGGTCCCAATACTTAAGTGAGTAAGATTGATGTAACCATTCTACTGTAAATTCACATTTGACAGATGCAGAATTTGTGCGTATGGTCCGTCATGAACTATTACACAAGACATATTACAGTGCCTACTGCATTAAATGCACAGCCGCCATGAATTGACACTATTTACAGAAATCAGTCCCAACAGGTGTGCAGATGGACATTATTAGTAGTATTTGCACACATACTGTACGTACGTGTGTGTGTGTATGTGTATGTCTACACATGCTTAAATATTTACGTTATGTTTACTCAGTCCCTCTTTGTGTACCGTGTGTGTTTCCTACATGGTATGTAAAGAGAAATTATATAGTTATATATGTTTCTTTGCCTCTGACATCTGTCAACCAGGTCAGGCTCCCTCTACAAATACACCTCTTTAGTGATGAGCGCTTAGCCCTACAGTATGTGTGTATGAAAGAGAGACAGTACATGTCCATGGTAGGAGTTAGGATGCATACCTTCATCCAGTCCTTCTTGAGTCCCCATGTGTGTGTGTGTGTGGGTCAGACCTGGTAGAGGGGCACAACCCTCGTGATGGTCTGCCTGCAGATGGGGCAGGTGGGCTGGGGCAGCGCCTGGTAGCAGCTGAAGCAGCAGCACACGTGTCCGCAGTCCAGGAGCACGCAGCTGCGCGGGTTATTCAGGCACACCACGCAGGCGTTCTCCAGCGGCTCCGGCTCGCCTTCCTCCTCCTCTCCTCCGTTCGCCGACGATGGCGACGTCGCCCGGCCGGCACGGGTGTCCAGGCGCTCAAACTCCCGGCGCAGCCGCTCGCGCTCCCACTTGACCTGCAGGCGGCGGTAGTAGCGCCGCGCCGCCCACAGCAGCACGGCCACGCCAGCCAGGGCGCACGTCGCCGCCAGCGCGCGCCACACCAGCGCCTGGCCCTCCTGCTCCAGCCGCAGTGTCTCAAAGTCGCCCGTGCTCAAGAAGTACTCGGAGCCATCGGCCGGCGGACGCAGCTTCACCGCCCGGTCCGTGTCCAGGATGAGCTCGCCCACGCCGGTCAGCGCTGCACCCACCTTAACACAATACAGTTGTGTTTCATTAAATTACATTAAAGCATTTATGACAGATACAGTCTCAAGGCACTATTAAGTCCAACGCCCGAACCCCCATGGAGCCAGTAGAAAGCAATGGTGGCCAGGAAAAAAACGTCCTTTTAACAGGAAGGGGCCTTGAGCAGAAGCCAGATCAGCTGGGTGGCTTGAAGCTGGCCCATTACAAATACAAAGGGCATGGCAGATACAGGAAGTGAGGTAAGAGGGTCAAAAGGGCAAGCAGATAGTTCAGAGAATCAAGAATCACTTTCAACAATCCAGATCGAAGGGGAGGCCCATCTGCTTGAAGTCAGCCAATTAGAGGGAATGAAGGGGATTTAGAGGGTAGCGGAGCGATGGGGGACGGAAACGGAGGAAAGCAGATCATGTCATCCACAGAATCAAGGAACACCTTCAGATAGCCCAGCTCTGAGGGTGGAGCGATGTACAGGGGAGAGCAGTGAGGGAAGCGGGTTAATTCATACGAACCTTCAGCATCTCCTCTGTCTCCAGCTGTCCCTTGGGCTTCTCCCCGCTCAGGTACTGGCCAATGAGGTCAGTGAAGCCGTAGGTGGCCTGGTGGAACTTCTCGTGGATCACCTCCATCTCGGGGCCTGTGGCCTCCAGCGGGCACAGCACGCGCACCGCCGCCTGGCCCGAGCCCACCATGTTAAAGGGCACGGCGTTGACCCGCTGGTGCAGCACGCGCTCGCTGTCCGTCCTGAGACACGGAGAGAGAGCGTTTGAGGGAGAAATAAAGAGAAAGGTGGCAAAAGAAAGAGTGAGAGAAATGAAGAAAAGAGAATGTGAAAGGCAGAGAGGGAAGAATAATTATTGCATTGCATTGCATTACTGCATCCCACTTCACCACTCAGTGGCAAAGAAACTCATACAAATGCTGTTCTTCCTTGGATACATTCAGTTCAACTGTTGCATTAAAGACCTACAGTACTCAAAGCCTGGTGCGGGTACCCGATCCGTTGTGTGCAGGTGCAAGACGTTCACACATGTGCAGATGGTAATCCTGTTTTACTACAATTTATGACACTGCCCGATCTGTTCTATGCTTGCGCCACTTTTTTAGTTTAGCCGTGCTGCTTAGCAAGATATTTAAGACAAAGATGTTGTGGTGTATGGTTATTTCAACAGAAAAAGGAAGTGATCGAATGCTAAATGGGCCTATTTTGTGATCATACATAGGCCTTTTAGTCTTTTATTACAGTGCAGTGTTGGCGAGAAAAACAGCCTATGAGAATAGGCTACTTGCTCTTGTTCTGTTACTCTTGTACAAAGAACAACACACAAACGTTACAAATGTGGGTTGGATCGTTAGTCAGCACTTCATTGACGAAGTCGATGTGTGAACAGCATAACTCAACACAAAGACATTCCCGTTTGACCTCTTCCTCATGTAACAACGTGGTTGTTGCTCCGTGTCTAATATCTATTGTTCCATTTGACTGTCAAGCGATTTAACGCTTGAGTGGTCCAGATCGGGCAGAAAAATCGATGCCTTCTGGCGGAGCACTTACGCGCATTGCGCTGAACGGATCAGGCAGGCGGCACAGATCGGGTGCCCACACCTGGTATTCCTATACAGCAGGCTGACAGCAACGTAAACACAAAACTGTTCTTTACCAGGTGCGTGCCAGGCTGTTCCACACTAGCTTGTGCTCCCGTAGCACCAGCTTCTGAATGACGCCCACACTGGCCTCCTGGAACTGGCTCCTCAGGGGCTCACCTATCGGCTGCACCGCGCCTGCCAAGCACACACTTATGCATTGCCACATATATGGGACCAAATGATGGTCACTCACAGGCCACCAATAATTAATTTACAATGCCATTACATCATTTTCTACCAACATGAGATCCAAAGGTGGAAATTGGGGGGAAATTACTAGAGAAGGCAGAGATGTTTCAAACTATTCAGTTGTTTCTGCTTGATATAAGTGGTCATACCATGCATTGATATTATACACACAGCATAGGGCAGTGGTAGTGTAGTGGTTAAGGAGCTGGGCTAGCGTGCAGTAGCCAGAAAGTTGTCGGTTCAATTCACGGCTTCCACCGTTGTGCCCTTGAGCAAGGCAAGAATGTGGTTGGTTACTTACATTACAGGAAGGGGCGGGAATATATGTAGACAACTGTCATATTGGTGTTACAAACTAACCTCATACTTTTCTATGGAGGATTCTTTGAATGCTTTGTCTCCTCATTATAAAGTCTCTAACTGAATTCTGACAGGCACTCCTCTGTGTGTAACCGCTGACCAGTTCTGCTATGTGCACTGCAAACTTATTCTGGGTGAACCTTTCCTTGGGCCACAGACTTTAAATGGATATACACGTGATCTCTATTATAACATCTATGGCATTATCGCTACATCCAAACATATGTGTTTTAAAATAGCTAAATAGCTAAATGCAGCAGCAGCTTCGAAAGCTGCAGAGTAATGAAAATCAGTCTCATGCGAGTGGACTGCCAGTTAAGCTGACCAGTGCTATATAAAAGGCAACCACTAAAATGCATGGGATTACCTTCAATGACTACATATTGCAGGCATTTCCCAGGGGCCTGATTGAGAAGATTTGCCAGTTCTTCATCTAGTGCTAATTGTGGTGCTTCCTGTAAAACACAAATCATCATTTTATTATCACATAACAGAACATGTTCTTGCTTGCAGTGATAGAATGAAAGGAATATGACCAGAGTAACAAACTGGGAACTGACATTGAGCTTGTCCACCGTTTTCCGTTTCTTCCTGTAGATGTAATAGAAGAGACCAGAGAGAGCAAGGCTTGACCCAAGACAAACGATCTCCAAAGTTTTTAATGGATAATCCTCCATCATCTAGAACTTTTTACTGTCCTTTCATCCCACGACACTGTGGAACAAAACCAACATTCCACATCCAGCAAGTTCATAACGTAACGTCATGTTTGATGCACGAGCATGATCATTTGAATATAAAACATCAATAAAATATGCATTACATCTTTGACCTGTCCAAGTATGTGACATTTATTCTCTGCCATGGTTTTTGCAGGGTTTTGCAAACAACTCTTTCAAATGCTTTGAGTAAATGGCTACACCTGACAACTGAGTCCAAAACATTTGTAATCAACATCGTGCAATAAATGTGAATCGCGTTAGAGTTTACTGTTTACTGTAACTAACCTAGCGAAAACTGAGTAGCTACATTTTCTCTCTAAAGCCTCTCTTTGTCACGCACTGCAACTGCAACTGTCCCTAACTAAATAAGCAAGCAGCTGTCCATGTTAGCTTGCTAGCCAGCAGGTGCACTAGCTAGCCACCTACCATTGCAAGATCATTAATTATCCTCAAAAGACAAGACTGGAACAATAAAACAGAACACAACACTGTACATTTGCAAGATGTTCTCTGGATAACTAGATTACAAACTTCTCACAACTGACCTGTAACATTGACGTTTGTTGTGAGCGTAGACTGTCAACCTACTTCCACATAAGGAGGTGAGCCAGGATAAGTCACGTGGCGACGTTCTCCCATGTCACGTGACCATCCGTCAAACTCCACTTCTTCACTGCGCAGCTGCTTAGAGCTTACGCGTGTTGCTGTCTGTATGGCCTCCACGCTCCACGTATATTGAAATGGCAGTAGTCGGAAAGAAGAAGTCTGCCGGTGCCACATCTCGATTATGGGCAACATTACGCACAATATGGCAGGAGAAGCATCTCATATTATTCAAAGCGGAATACACTTTGCTAGTTACAGCACTCCTCTGGTTTTTGGAAATCGGTGTCAACATATGGGTCATTCAAAAAGTTGCATGTAAGTAGCTAGCTTGCTTGCTTGCTAGCTAGCTAGTCAGCATGTAAGCCCATAAACCTAGGGTAACAGTGACAACACTAAACTTTTATTCCCCAAATGTCAGGAGTCTAGTCTAGTTTAATCCTGTATTTCCACCATTTCCCAGTCAATGTAAACACGTAGGCTGCAATTGTTTTCTGCGTTATGGATCTTAACAACTTTGCATTGCTATACACTGTATTATCTAAGTTATAAGGCACCATGAAAGTTAACTTTAAGCTACTGTAGGCCAATATAACCATATTTAAACAACACCAACTATTCATCTTATTACATGCTGATGAAAACTCACATTTCTCAGACATAATCTAATTAAATGTGATGATATGTTCATTGCAGATACAGAAATTGACTGGAAGGCCTACATGGATGAGGTTGAAGGAGTCATCAATGGGACTTACGACTATACACAACTCAAGGGTGATACGGGGCCACTGGTGTAAGTTGTGCTGTTAGGTGGCTCACTGTGGCAGAGAGAGAGACTGACTACCCTACCTGGGCTTAAACCTGCATCTTCTGTACAGTAGCCACGGTGCTGGATGTTGCTCTTTGGTGGGGTGCCAGCTCTCTACCTCTGCCACAATTATAATCATGAAATTTCTATACAAAGTCTCCTTAGGAGGAAATCTCCTGTAAAGGTGATGTTGCACACCTCCGGTCTCTTACGGTTGTTTTTTTTACGTGTTGCATGCAGGTACCCAGCTGGTTTTGTTTACATCTTCACTGCATTATACTACGCCACTGACCATGGGGCGAACATCCGACTTGGGCAGTATATTTTTGCTGTTTTCTACCTGATCACCCTTTTGCTTGTATTTCGGATCTACAACCGCACTAAAAAGGTAGGCCTACCACGTTTTTATGTCATCTCATTCTCAATCAAGTATTTGTGTGTGAAACTTAAAAAAATGTTTTATAGTTGATTGTGCAGTTGTATGTTGATGTTTACTACTGGTACTTACATTCTAGTACTTTCCTGACTGTGACTGATGCCCTCCCGCCCCCTGTCTCTGCTGCCCTGTGATCTTTGTAGGTTCCTCCATACGTGTTCTTCTTTGTGTGCTGTGCATCGTACCGCATTCACTCCATCTTTGTACTGCGTCTCTTCAATGACCCTGTGGCCATGATGCTCCTCTTTGGCGCTGTTAACCTCTTCCTGGATGGACGCTGGACCCTGGGCTGTGGAATCTTCAGGCAAGTACCATTAGTAAAGCCAGACAAAGAGAAAGCTGAAGAGGTGCTAGTGGCTCTGGTCTCTGGCTCATGTTGTTTGCTGTCTGATCTTGTGGACCATTTAGTAGTTTCCATGATAATGGATGCTGAGTTGTGACCCATGTTCTCTGCTTATTTCTCCTGTGGACAGTTTAGCTGTGTCTGTGAAGATGAACGTCCTCCTGTTTGCCCCTGGCCTGCTCTTCCTCCTCCTGTCAGAGTTTGGTCTGATGAAGACCATCCCTAAACTGACTCTCTGTGCCGCCATCCAGGTGAGGCCTTCAGACACTCTGGACACAGCCGTGTGGCGTCTGATTACTGTGCTGTCATCTTTCACCCCACAACACCCCCCATAACAGACAAACACACACACACACACACACACCTGCCACCCTTCTGTCCAAACATACTCTTAGTGCCACGTCAGCAAACACGTGTCCCTTCCTCGCCCACAGCTGTTGCTGGGCTTGCCCTTCCTGCTGGAGAACCCTGTGGGCTACATGAGTCGGGCCTTTGACCTGGGCCGGCAGTTCCTCTTCAAGTGGACAGTCAACTGGCGCTTCCTGCCCGAGTGGCTCTTCCTCAACCGATATTTTCACCTGGTGCTGCTGCTCTCCCACCTGATCACGCTGGCGCTGTTTGCCTGGCGCCGGTGGAAGAGGTGATTTACACACACACACACACACACACACACACACACACATACATACACACACATACAACCCTACATTGGATAATCAAGTCATTTGTATCAATGTTTCAGTACATTGCTTCATTGCACTATGTTTTATTTGTCTGATTTGTCTAGATTGCTGCTGAAGTCCTAACAGATTTTTATAGACCATTAATGTAATGATTTTGATAATGATTATGATTATTCGCTTAAAAGTGTGAGTTGTGTCTGCTGTTGTTTCAGGTAGAATTGTGTTTGGGGATAAATGCTTTTTCTTGCTATTCAGGCCTGGAGAGAGCATGCTGGCTTTGCTGAAGGACCCTGCTACAAGGGATGTCCCAGCTCAGAAACTTACCTCTGATCATATCCTTACTGTTTTCAACCATCCATGTGCTTCAAGGGGCCAATCCCAAAGTGAGCCCTGAGGACTAAGGACTAACAGACTCACAGACTTACTTGATCTCAGGTGCTAAGTGAGTGAGTGTGTGAGGCCACATGTGCTCAGCAAGGCCTTCAATTGGCCTGGGTATGGAAATGCCCAGATAGGTATAAATGGGATTGGGACAGCACTTCACAAGATCGCATGTTACCTTGACGACGTTTAATAACAAAGATGTTGCTGACACTTGCCGGTTTGGGAATTTTCGTGTTGTAAAACGTGTTGTTGTTGTTGGTTGCTGCTCACATTTTTCTAAATGTTCCGTTACGTGGTCGTGAGTCGTGCTGTTGTTTACCTTTGTCATTTCTGGATTTCCCTATGGTCTCCGCGGTAAACGTCACAATGCTTTGAACTGTGGGTAATTCCCTTTGGTGAAGTCTGCACTGATGCAGACTCACGGAAAGGGCTTGGTAAGTGTGTACTCAAACCCTCACGCCCTTTGAAATATGACTTTGGGACAGCCCTAAGCCCTTACGAATTTCGCGAGAACGCGCAGCAAAGTCTGTGAGTCTGGACTTTGGGATTGGGCCAAGGCCATCATTTGTCAGGTTCTACCTGAGTTCCACATGAATTTAAACTAGTACTAGGCTGAAAATCAGGTCCTACATGGATGACTTTCCTGAGTATAGGAGTGTTTGTGACCTGTGTGGTAAGAAACAAGTCAGCAAGCAGCATTTCGTAAATAATGCTAAATTAGTAACAAGCAGCCTTTAGTAACAATGCTAATGTCTGATGCAGTCCAACTGGGGATGCTGGGGAGGCTCAGCTTGTATAATAAACAGCTCGCCTCCAAACTGGTCTCCATGACACATGCTCAGCTATGTTTAATGGTGATTGGTGTTTATTGGTACTTTAAAAAGTGTGTTACACTCTATCTGAAGTGCGGGTTCCTTAACATGGCTTCACAGGTGGTTCTGGTGCTCTTCACCTCTAACTTCATCGGCATGTGCTTCAGCCGCTCGCTGCACTACCAATTCTACGTGTGGTACTTCCACACACTGCCCTACCTACTGTGGAGCGGAGGAGTCAAGAAGATGGCCCACCTGCTCAGGTGAGGAGCACAGGAACTGTGTGTGTGTGTGTGTGTTTTATGTGGCTGTGTCTCTTAGCCCTAGAACATAAAAAGTTTATAAGCACAGATGATGGGCATCCATGTATTCTAGAGAACAGATAACATAATGAATGAAGTTTGAAAGAGCGCTTTTGGACCATTTTTTTACATCATTCATCATCACACTGAAGCAGACTGAGCACCCAGGAGCTCATCCCTGACTGTGTATTCAGTGTATGAATTGGGGTGCAGATTTTAACACACTGTACTGAAAGAAAAATCCATCAGCCTTGGTCATGTGGCTATTAAACTACATGCATACATAATCTATTACACCTCATCCATCATGATTGAAATGGTTTCCCGTTGTCTCTGGTTGTTCTGTTGCAGGGTACTGATCCTTGGGCTGATCGAGCTGTCGTGGAACACTTACCCCTCCACCAACTACAGCTCCCTCTCCTTGCATGTGTGCCACCTCATTGCCCTGCTGTGCCTGTGGTTCAACCCCACCCCGGCTGCCCAGGAGAAGGCCAAGCGCCGCTGAGGTCAAAGTTCACCTACCAACCTGCCAAACCCCACTAAACCGTCCCCACCCTGAAAGCGACGGAGGGCAAGACACAGAGCTGTGCCCCCTCCCTCCGCCCTTTACTTGCTTCTTATTGGTCAAGATGACCAGTAGGAAGCTGAGGGACCCAATGGGGTGAACACCAGTCTTACCAAATCAGTACAGCCGTTAACATCTTCTGAAGCTGTTCCTGGGTTTGTCTCGTTTTTGTTTTCATTTGAATCCAAAGGGTGTTTTTGGACCACTGTAAGGTACAGCTTTAACCTGTGTCTGAGGGGGTGGCTATGAGAACTCTCAGGACTAAAGGAATTGACGGTATTCTTAAATGTAAGATGAGGAGGGTGTTTTTGGTTTTGTTCCTTGATGGCCATTATAAGGAGGAGTAGTTGTCCTTTTGTATATTTTCTTATTTCATTATATTTTTGCTGTGTGGTATTGCTTTTACATTTGGGGTATGAACCCCATAGTGATGATTTTAAACAATGTGAACGGCGTGTAGCCAAAGAGTCTTTAGCAATATCATGTTTCTGTTACTGTAACATTGATAAATACACATTATTTTAGAAACCGTCCAAAAAGTGGTTTATATGTGCATAATGTATTTAATTATATCAGGGAGTTTCTGAAGTTTACTGCAAATTAAGCTGACTTTTTTTTTTTTTTTTTTTTTTTTTTTTTTTTTTAAAACCTTATACCACCGCCCTCCCTCCCCCAGCAGGTGCATGTACAGGTACATTCAGTATGTTGAATGTGTATTTGGCTACTGTTGCAAAAGCATTTGCAAAGGCAGATTTCAGAGTTTAGTCAAACAGCCTTTCTGCTTAATGTTCTTTGAACTGGAGTAGGATTTATGAATATAGGACGTATTTCTGAAAAATATGTTGCTTGTGAATTGGTAACCATTTAGACTAGGTGATTTACTTTGGTTAGGGCGTTTGTGTTGACTGGCAGTTAATTGACATTTTGTGTGGAGTGTGTGATTGATTTGCATGACATCCACAGCTGATTCCAAACGTAGACCTGAGTTTTTGCTTTTATTTGATAGCTGTGTAAAGATTAAAAAAAAAAGAAAGAAAATCTCAGTCCTCATTTACAATGTGTGTGTTGCATGGTTGTACATGAAACACAAGCTGATGAAAAATTATTTGAGTAGTCTGTATGAAAAAGTCTAAAGCAAACATACATTTATATGTGACATTGAAAGTATAAATCAAGATGTGTTTGTATGCATTGGTTGTGAGAATCACTTTTAGAAGTGGTGTCAGATGGATGAATGAATGAGTGTTTCCTCTTTGGCAGTGATGTGATTCCTAATTGATTGTCAGTTTGTTAACAGCAATTCGTCAAAAGTGACAGCAAAGTGTCAAAAACTTAAAATTAAGTACCGTATTTTCCTAATAACTATAAGTCACACTTTTTTTCATAGTTTGGCTGGTCCTGCGACTCAGGTGCAACATATATATTTATATACAGTATAAGGGTTTTTTCCTCTTCATGACGCATTTTTTGACTGGTGCGACTTATACTCCGGTGCGACTTATAGTCCGGAAAATACGGTAATATAAAGTACATTTCTTCCACCTAGTTAAAAAATCAAGGAAACAAATTAAGTTGGAAAAAGATCTAAAGATTGATGTGAACAAATGTAGCCTGTGAATATAAGAATAGCACTTAATTAGCCTGAATCTCAAGGCAATGGGTTTGCAGCAGTAGGATACTTTGAGTCACATTTGAGGCATTGTAGGACTTAAGTAGCCTAGAAATCTAGACGCACCCTACTGGCATGTGGGTCTGGCTCATCAGGCTAGGACCTGAGGGCAGCTGTAGTGCAAACGGTAGCACCCATACCACAGTAGGGCTTAAGTGCCCGTTTACCCCAATGACCATTTGCCGATTCTACTCCCTCTACTCTCCCCATTCATGCTCTGTCAATCTCTGCTGTCCTATGTCAATTGAATGCAAACGCCTCTAAAGTAAAAACAAAAGAAAAAGAATGCAGAAGCATGGCCTTAATCATGTATCCTAGTCGTAGGCTTAGTGTAGCCCGGATCACACATGGCAGGAACATAGCCTGAGGATTGTGGCTAGTCTTATGTGGTTGTCACAGTAGCATAGCACAGCAGTAGCATGACATTGCGTTTGCTAGTAGCAGCATAGAAAAGCTTGTTTTTGGGGTTGCAGGTGGTGTGGTAGCTGGAACCCCATGTGCTTTATCATGCTACTAAGGTTGCAGCAGTAAAGTTGAGGCATAGAGCTGCAGAAACTTCACCTTTATGTTGTTGAGGGTGAAGCAGCAGCACACCATAGTAGGAATCATAGCATAACATAGAGTGGATCACATATTGGGGTTGAAGCACATGCATATTACAAAGCTAGATACCGCATTGTCCGTCAAGTTCTATTGCTGGGGGCAAACACTTTACTCTCTATGGGCAACACTTGCCGGCAATCAGAGACACCTGTCTGATTTCCACCTTTCAGTTTCTCCATTGACCTCCAGTGATTTTTGACCCCACCATGAAGGTGGCACTATTTACATATGTTCTGGAGTACAATGCGGCATCTACCTTTTATAATATCTATGTTGTAGCATAGCGTAGCATGAATTACATGTTGGGGTTGTAGCACAGCATAGCATAGCGTGGATCACATGTTGTTGGGGTTGTAGCACAGCGTAGCATAGCGTGGATCACATGTTGTTGGGCTTGTAGCACAGCATAGCATAGCGTGGATCACATGTTGTTGGGGTTGTAGGACAGCATAGCATAGCGTGGATCACATGTTGTTGGGGTTGTAGCACAGCATAGCATAGCGTGGATCACATGTTGTTGGGGTTGTAGCACAGCATGTTGAGCTGGATGTTCTCGTCCCAGTGGCGCAGCAGCAGGAACAGCTGCCGTGCGGCCGCCTTAAGCCCCGCCAGGTCCAGTCCTTCGGGCAGCAGCTGGCCACGCAGCCAGAAATCCGCCTTGGCGGCAATCAGCTCCCACTCCACGAAGTAGCCGGCGCACCGGTGCTCCAGCCAGGCCAAGGCCACCGCTGTGGCCCAGCTCAGGCTCTCCAGTTCCACCTGGGCCAGCACCACATCCCCTGGCAGCTCAGCAGGCTCCAGAAGGGAGGCTTCGCACATATCCGTCTCCGACCCGCGCCCGCTGTCCGCTTGGGGGACCCCACCAGCCAGCTCCGGGGAGCCCTCTTCCGAGCTGAGGGGTTCAGAGAGGACAGTGTCGGCCCCAAGGCAGCGCCCCACACTGGGCCTTGCAGACACCCTGGTGAAGCCAGGGGCCAGGGCTGGAGCTGGAGCCTGGTTTGGGGCTGGCGTCTCCTCTGGGTTGACTGGGGGAGAGGTGCAGCGGATGGGGGGGCTCAGGCTACTGCGGTGGCTGGTGTACGGGGACGCCCTCTTCAGGCGCTCCAGAGGGATCTGGATGCACTCGGAGTAGGACTCGTTCAGACAGAAAGCACCGGAAGCCAACTGCAGATGCACCTGTAAGGAGACAGGACAACACAGATGCAATATATTCACAGTAGAGAAACCAAACTAATTGGTCATAAGGCTGCAGTACAATTGGCTACATACAATCTATGAGAGGGTATGTTCCTTCTCTTATCTGCACTTCCAAGATCTGGAGGGAACTCCCAGCTGTCAAACTCCTCTTTTGATATTCTTTCCATTAGATGTACATGAGCTGGGTACAGACTGTCTATTTGCAGATGTCTGTTTCTTTACCTCAGCCCCACTTGATCGCAACTCATCTACAGCTTGAGAGTCACGAAAAAGAAATGGCCAAGCAGTGGTGCCGCTAATGAAGATCCTAGTCATAACATTGGTCATTTTTTCCCCAACATACTGTACATGAGGCCACTCACCAGAGGCAGGTAGTTGGGGGTGTCTGTCTCCGTGTGCTTCTCTGCCTCTGCAGACAGACAGTGAGGCTTCAGGGCTGCCTGCCTTCCTGAGGCGTTACTGGACATCAGCCTCCCCAGATTAAACCTGAGGAGCAGACACACACCAGTCTAACAGGGTCAAACATTGGTACTACAGGGTGAGCATTTACAGTCCTCCCAGTTATGGACTGCAAGCACCAAAAGTACAAGGATACATACATGGTGTGAATTAGAAGGGAGCCTAGGTTTGACCATCATTTTAGACTTTTACCCTCTCAAAGAAGGCAATGTAAATTGTGTACTGTATATAAGTATATATACTCTTTTGATCCCATGAGGGAAATTTGGTCTCTGCATTTAGCCCAATCAGTGAATTAGTGAAACACACTCGGCACACAGTGAGGTGAAGCACAGACTAATCCCGGCTCAGTGAGCAGCCTGCTACAACAGCGGCGCTCGGGGAGCAGTGAGGGGTTAGGTGCCTTGCTCAAGGGCACTTCAACCACCGTTCCTACTGGTCAGGGTTCAAACCGGCAACCCTCCGATTACAAGTCCAAAGCACTAACCAGTAGGCCACGGCTGCCCCAATGTTTTGTGCTGTATACTGTTTTGTGCTGTATAATCTAAGCACACTCCTAAACCTTGTGGAAAGCTTGTTGAAGCTGCTATAGCTGGAAAAGGTGGACCGACATCATATTAAACCCTACTGTATGGATTAAGAATGGGATGTCACTTAAGTTCATATGCAAGTTAAGGCAGGTGACCCAATACTTTTGGCAATAGTGTATGTTCAATCCCACCTTTAGGAAGCATTTGCATTGGGAAGGAAATTTCAGCATTATCTCTAAGCAATACCACTTTTAATCCATATTTCACCACACAGACCTGTGAAAATAGCTGACGGATCATAATAGATCAACAGCACTAGAGAGTTTGAGTGGCACCATAGGATAACCACCGCTAGCCTTTATGGTGTTAAGGTGTGATTAGGTCTCACCTGGAGCCGAAGAAGCTCTCCACGGAGCGGCTCTCTATGGAGCGCTGTGAGCGGGTGGAGGTGCCGGAGGGGCTGGCAGGGTGAGCGGCGGGGCCTGTACCTGAGACAGCACTGTTAACATCATCATCCATCACATCGGCCTCTCTCTCTCTCTCTCTCTCTCTCTCTCTCTCTCTCTCTCTCTCTCTCTCCCACACATAAGCACACACACTCATGCCAGCGATGGACAACAGTCCACAGTTTTGGCTGGGGAGCTCATTTGTTTCAGGTTTGTCTTTCCACATCGACAGCAGCAAATGATTCAGTTCAATCACTGTGTCATCTTTTGTTACATTTCATTGCTACTCTTGTTCTTATCCAGGGGATGTATACTGTATGCTAACTAGATCTCATAACACATCTGCTCTGGAACCAAACATATAAGTACCTAGTTTAACTCATCATTATTAACATGCAAGTTGACAATATCCTTAAACTGAGTATATATTGCTATAACCATTCTACAAGTATATGTTACTTGTATAGTTAAGGGAACACAGTTGATATAAAATGAAATCCCGTCCTCTAGTGCAGATGTTCTGATCTATGTAACCCAGGACTCAGTGTTGTCCATCCCACGGTGACTTACTGCTCTCCCAGGAGGTCAGACTGCAGGGGGAGGCGGGGGTGTCGTCTCTGTCTGTGGTGGGGAGAGGGAAAACATAGCACCACGAATCTACAGCTATAGGATGATTGATTCAAGTGAGAGTGTTTATATGGTAGTTTGCCATAAAATATTTGATATGAAGTCATGGAGTATAAGTCTATGGAGGTGAGGTTATTATATCTAGCGATGATTTATTATATCTTTTCAAAACTGAAGAAATTACACTTTGGTACAATGTAAAGTAGTCAGTGTACAGCTTGTATAACAGTGTAAATGTATGTCTCTTCAAAATAATTCAACACACAGCTATTAATGTCTAAACCGCTGGCAACAAAAGTGAGTACACCCCTAAGTGAAAATGTCCAAATTGGGCCCAATTAGCCATTTTCCCTCCCCTTTGTCATGTGACTCGTTTGTGTTATAAGATTTCAGGTGTGAATGGGGAGCAGGTGTGTTAAATATGGTGTTATCGCTCTCTCATACTGGTCACTGGAAGTTCATCTCATGGCAAAGCACTCTGAGGATCTGAAAAAAATTATCATTGCTCTACATAAAGATGACCTAGGCTGTAAGAAGATTGTCAACACCCTGAAACTGAGCTGCAGCACGGTGGCCAAGACCATACAGCGGTTTAACAGGACAGGTTCCACTCAGAACAGCGTCATATCCAGAGGTTGTATTTGGAAAATAGATGTATGACAGCTGCCAGCATTGCTGCAGAGGATGAAGGGGTGGGGGGTCAGCCTGTCAGTGCTCAGATCATACACCGCACACTGCATCAAATTGGTCTGCATGGCTGTCATCCCAGAATGAAGCCTCCTCTAAAGATGATGCACAAGAAAGCCCGCAAACAGTTTGTTGAAGACAAGCAGACTAAGGACATGGATTACTGGAACCATGTCCTTTGGTCTGATGAGACCAAGATAAACTTATTTGGTTCAGATGGTGTCAAGTGTGTGTGGCGGCAACCAGGTGAGGAGTACAAAGACATGTGTGTCTTGCCTACAGTCAAGCATGGTGGTGGGAGTGTCATGGTCTGGGGCTTCATGAGTGCTGCAGCCACTGGGGAGCTACAGTTGATTGAGGGAACCATGAATGGCAGCATGCACTGTGACATACGGAAGCCTGATGTCTCTAGACCTAAACCCTATTGAGCATCTGTGGGGCATCCTCAAACAGAAGGTGAAGGAGCGCAAGGTCTCTAACATCCATCAGCTCCGGGATGTTGTCATGGAGGAGTGGAAGAGGATTCCAGTGGCAACCTGTGAAGCTCTGATGAACTCCATGCCCAAGAAAGAGGGTTAAGGCAGTGCTGGAAAAAAATGGTGGCCGCACAAAATGTTGACATTTGGACATTTTCACTTAGGAGTGTTATTGAGGGGACAGCAAATTCACACTGTTATACAAGCTTTACACTCACTACCTTACACTGTATCAAAGGGTCATTTTTTCAGTGTTGTCCCATGAAAAGATATAATGAAATATTTGCAGAAATGTGAGGAGTGTACTCACTTTTGTGAGATACTGTATATATTATTATATGCTATAATAATTATTATTATCAAGATATGATTTCTCAGTGTCTGTATCTGCATTATATCTCTCTGTTTACGACTCTGTGAAACCTCAACAAAGTCATACGTGCTTGATTTACTCTTCCATCATTCACATTGGGTTTACATTTTTTTGACAAGGAAGCTTCAGACCATTTTAATGAAATGGTCTGAAATGAAGTGTACATGATCATGAGGCCAATGACACTCAGGAACTCCCTTCAGGCCACTTTATTCGTGCCATCAGTACCTGTGGAGGTAAAGGTGTCCTCCAGCTCCTCACTGTCCCGGCTGGATGGCCTGCGACCCAGACCCACCGAGTAGGACCTCTGCCTCCTGCTGCCGCCTGCGTGGGAGCTGCGCCTCGCACCGAAACGCACCCCTGCTGCCATTACAACAATTACAACTGTTTAATTCATAGGTTCTCAAAGTGCTGCCCGGGGGCCAATGGCGGCCCGCGGAAACATTTCTGGCGGCCCGCGATAACATCTGATAACATCTGTAAAACTGTTAAAACTGTACAACTGTACTGTGTGCTTTGAAAAGAATGATTCTCTGTTTAGTGGTGTTTCGTGGCCGTCAGGTTTTCCTGTGGTGCTTTGGTAGCTGGAATTGGCCCTAAATAAGGCCTATGCTGATAAGAAGCAAGGCACACTGAGACTGTTTGTTCTAAATAAGTTGTACAAAATAAGTTTGTACCTGAAATGGACTGCAACCAGAACTGTTTGTCTGTTGAGGGTAAAGAACCCCAGGGATTGTGTGTGCATTGCAATTTTTCTTAAGATTTTCACAAGTTTTGCCAGGTTTAGCCTCAGTTATGAATTAAAATGTGTTTAATGCAGTAAATATAAACTGTAGAGATGCAACCTGGTCATTAAAATGATTACAAATGGGATTTTTTCTCCCAGTTTTTTTTTTCTTTTTCTCCCCCCGCCCCTTTGGTGGCCCTCAGTTAATGTTGGGTTCCTGAATTGGCCCTCACCAATCAACACTTTGAGAACCCAAGTACAATAATTTCCTCTTATTATTATATAACAATACAGTATATTACATTGTAATAATATAATCATAACGTAATATACTAATACTATAACACAACATTAATAAAAGTTGGCAATAAAAGATGTGCACTGAGATATATGTATGATTATGATGGTTATACTTGTATACTTGTGGAAACCCATAGTGTATGATTACCTATGTGTTACCATTTTATATCCTGCTTGTATAGTAAGAGCCCATAACCCCTGTGCTACCTGAGCTGAGGGGTTGGGGTGCGTCCTTGAGGCCCTTGCTGGTGCTGGTGCTGCTGGAGTCTGTGGCGGTGAAGGCCGTATACATGCAGATGATGTTGCAGCTCTTACTGGTCTGAATGGCCTTCATCCTGTACCTTTTCATTGGCCCTGGAGGACAGAGCTGCCCTGAGTCAGATAAGGTCATGCTTAACATGCTAGTGCCTGCATATACACATGTCTGGGAGCTCTTCATGGAGACATTTTCAGGCAGGTGATTTTAGCCAGTTGTGACTGATAACTGGTAGCACTACATTTCATAACAATGTGTTCTTTCTCAGAACTCAAAGTGAAGGCTTTTACCGACATAATTTTCAGGTAGAGAGTAAATAAATATTTCAGTTATTATCCCATCCCATTCAATTCATAGGACAATAAACATATGTATAGGTTACAACCTAGATGTATGTATTCCACAGTGTGTTCAGTCAAGGGACCTATTGGGACTCAAATAAATCATTTGTGTTTTTCAACAGCAGGGGGCAATACTTCCCTTTTCTTTCTTTAGCCTCAGTTGCTAATGTCAATCTGAGCATGTGTGGACTTTTTCTTTGCATAAATGTCGTACGTAAAATAGAGATATCAGGCCAGAGGTGTAGAGAGTCGCAAGTTAATAAGAGGCGTACAACAGCTTATACCCACCTTGCTCGATGTCGGATTCTTTTTCTGACATGTTCTCAAAGTCACGGATCACAGAGCGAGCGGCCAGCTGATGCACAATCTCTCCCCAGGGGTCAGCTGCTGGCGGTGTGGGGCTCGGAGGGGCCCAGAGTGGGCTCAGGTCCACAGCCACCTCCCAGGACACGGGCCGGCCCCCCAGCAGGCCATGGATGAGGGACCGGGCCTGCAGAGCCTGGGGCTCGTCAGATGGTGCGGCTGCAAAGAAGCACTCCGGGTCGGTGAAGCCATCCCAATCCAGAGGGGAGGCTGGAAAAAGCAAGCCATCTATAGAGAGAGAAAGAGAGAGAGGATGAATATTAGGAAGGTAATGAATGTGTAGGATAAAGTGTTTTTTGGCAATTGTATGTGTTACCTGTGGCAAAAGCCTGCAGTGTACTGTTGGTGTATATGTGGATGTGCATGCTTTATTGCTTTATGTGTGGGTGGGTTGACATCATTTGGTTGCCTAGTTCAGAGTGTGTGTGTGTGTGTGTGTGTGTGTGTGTGTGTGTGTGTGTGTGTGTGTGTGTGTGTGTTCTCACTGGAGTCGGTCAAGCTCCTGCGAGACAGTGCTCCCCTGAGGCTGGGCTGCGTCTCGCTGTCGCTCTCCTCCAGCCGCCCGCCCACCGCCTGGTCGAAGGAGACCTTCTCCAGGGCCCGCCGCAGCCGGTGCATGTCCAGCTCGCCCTGCGGAGATGAAAAGCTGCGTGCAGACATGGCACAGCGCGCCAGCGCCCTCTGCCTGCGACGACACTCCTCACGTTCCGCCAGCCTGCCAGCCTGCAGGGAGCCAGTGAACAAACACACAAAGAAACAAAGACATTATCAGAGCCATAACAATTCGAAAACAACTCAAGTTGCAGATATAGTTTATCATTACTAGTAGTCTATGTGTGCTGCCTAGGAGACAAGCCCATGTTCTGGGCTGGTATTAGAACCATCAGTTGAGCCACAGCAACACCTAATGTGGACTCAGATATAGGCATTTAGGTAGAGGAATTAATTACCATTACGTTCACATTCACTGATAATGTCATAACAGCCCCATATATTAGTACATCTATCTATTTATCGATCTATACACACACACACACACACATCATGTGTTTTTTGTGCAGTAAAACTAGGCATTGCTGTTCCTTCTAAACCCCCACCTTCCCAGGGCTGGGGTCAGTGTTCTCCGAGGGAGGGGTGTGCTGCCAGGGGGACTCCCAGCGAGAGAGGCCACGTGTGTCTGGGGGGGCCACCCTCTCCAGGCCCTGGGGCAGGGAGCCTGTGTCCAGGCTAGGGCTGGTCCAGTCAGAGGCAGCAGGGGAGGCAGAGAGGAGGCCGCGGTCGCTGCTGATGGAGCAGCGGGTCAGAACATACTGGTCCTGCACGTAGGACGCCTCCTCGATCCGCTGCCGCACGTCACTGTAGGGCTCCAGCTCCAAGGCTAAGAGAAACAGGTGACAAAATATATAATGTCCGCAACACTGCTTTAGACTCCCATTTATTTAATGTACAAAGACAACGTTTCGACCCTGCTGGGTCATATGCGTGTGTGTGTTCTAGAGACGAGCTGTCACCTGTGCTATTGTTGTCGACGTCGGAGGCCTTGGCGCAGGAGAACTCGGAGGAGATTTCCCGGGAGATCTCCCTGAGGGCCTCCTCAAGGTCCTCCTCCTCACCCGGCAGCGCCAGGAACTGCTGCAGCACCTCAGACGGATTGGGCAGCTCGTCCTGCACCTGGCCGAACACAGAGCCCAGGGAGCCGCGGGACGCGCCTCGGTACGAGCGCCCTCTCACCTGGGAAAGAGACACAGGGCAGGGGGACTTTTACTGTCTTAAAGGACAAGGGGGGTGTTGAAGATTAAAGGCACAGTCCATGAATTTCGAGAAGGTTTGTTGATATTTAAGGCCAAACAACAATTAAATTTCCCCTCCTTTGTGATCCTGAAGCAACATGTTGATCAGAATGGACATGCAAAACCAAGACATTTTACAGATACATTGCAGAGATATCTAAAAACAATATCTGTACGTCCTTACCTCATTCTTCCTGCTTCTGAATGGCGCCACATCATACAAGGTACAGTAGCCAATCAGACGACTGCCAGGGTAGAGTGGAGGGATTTCATTGGGTGAAAGGAGAGCCTCCATATTGTCAGGCACATACCAGTCAATGCGAACATCAGTCAGGACAGGCTCAAGAGCTTTCTTCAGGGATTTGATGAGCTGAGGAAATGTGTATTCACATTCATACATGTGACAACTATTTGTCAGTTTGTAGTTCGAAGAAGATCTAAAGCCATAACTGGAGCCACTGTGTTATGTTAACAACGCAAAGATCTTGCCTTACATTGTAATTGGCTGAGAGAAACTGATTATCCCTTTGTATTAATTTCTTATTATGAATTAGCTTACTGATGATCACCACAACACGTATTTGAGGTCTTTGGACCACTGCAGGTCTCCCCCAGTGAAAGCTGCTCTCTCACCTTCGGTTGCAGCCTCTCATCATCACTCAAGAACTCGGCACCGCCGCCGGTCACCTTGGCAACCCCTTGGAGAAGCCGTCTACAGGCCCGTGGACCCAGGCCCAGACCAAAGCACCTCAACACAACAAAGAACAACTTTTTTGTTGACAGGAATAGCAGTCTGTGCTATCTAACAGCCACCACAACCACTCAGAAAGGTGAAATAGTAATGTAAGTCACTTTGGACAAAAGCATCTGCCACATGCCATACACAACATAGTAATACAACAATATTCAGTAACACAGAGAATGGTGTAAATCTTTCTACTTTTACTACTTTTCAGAACTTTTAATTTTACAGCATAATATGATAAAAAGCACAAAGTGGAGTAAATCCCATTGAAGTGAACATCAGTGAGAATGCCTTTCTGGAGCAGACCCCACGCTATCAGTGTCCTGAGGAGCTGTCAGAGAGCCATCCGTCAGTGTCATCCGTCAGTGTCTCCTTAAAAGGCCATGGCGC